>NC_056746.1:16477124-16607124 GCF_019279795.1 Protopterus annectens
TTTGATGCTCCTTTTTTTAGGACTTTTTTGTTATGCTGGGGGAGTTGCAAATGGAAAAAAATGCTGGAAAATATCTCCACTGATATCAAACACAACTTTGTTATTTACACAAAGGTTTTTGCCCTTTTTCTGTGCTTAAAATCAAAATGTTTCACATGGCATGAGTGCCTAACCTTTCATGCAAAGAAATAGTCAACACATCAGACTTTTTCTTAACAGTCTAACCTACCTATTTGTGCAGCATATGGTGGTAGTGCTGCTGATGTGTATGTATTTGCATGTTTGATACCTGTCACCTCAACATTTTATCACAGAATGTCCATATTTGTCTCATTTGTCTTCCGCTTTTCGTACATTGTGGTTTTCTGACTAGTCATGAAGAAATCATACATGTTGTGATTTTTGCCTCTTATTTTCTGCTCCATTCCTCATATATTCTGCTTTTCTGATGGCACTTTGTAAAGACTGAGGTCACAAATTAATGACAGATTTTTGTATAACTCTTGTGACTCTTCATACAATTTGTGCTAATGCTTAACCTTACTATTTCACAACTATTCTCATTTTGTTTCTGAATTGAGGCACTTCTAACAACTCTTATACATGTTATAACTCCAATTCCATCAATGTGGTATTTTCTAAGAGCATTATTTTCTATTTTTCACTGTTTATGGACCTATCCCCCACACTTATTTTTGGCTTTCTCCAGGTGTGTCTGTGTGTGTCATATCAGTCGACTGTACATTTAATTGCAAACATACCAGCATTTTGCCCCACTTATTTGTATCCATTGTTCACCGAGTTGTGGCTTTCTGACAACTCCAGGCAAATTACACATACTGTTGTCAGAAAATAATGTCAGATATCCCTGTTTCAGACTAGACTCATCACACCATTCATGAAATCCTAAAACCTGTTATTCCATCACTGTTTTCTTTCTGTTGCAGATGTGACTTGTTCCATCAGCACTCTGTTTTAGTAACAGCAATGTTTACACACCTTCACTGTTTCTGGACCCAACGTGTGTGTGTGTGTGTGTGTGTGTGTGTGTGTGTGTGTGTGTGTGTGTGTGTGTGTGTGTGTGTCAGTCATACTGCTAATGTTTTTGTGTATTAATTTCAATACACTGGTCTTATATGTCTGTGTAGCTGGTTTATTGTCACCCCTTCTGGAAAACACCCTTACTTCTGTCTTTGTGCGCATGCATCAGTGTGTGTCTGTGTCTGCGCACGCGCGCGTGTGTGTGTGTGTGTGTGTGTGTGTGTGTGTGTGTGTGTGTGTGTGTGTGTGTGTGTGTGTGTGTGTGTGTGTGTGTGTATGTGTGTGCCGTCTCTCTGTCTGTGTCTGTCAAATTTCCATGCATTTTCTGCATTTTTTGTATAGATACTTTGTTTTTAATTATGGACATTTCTCTCAATGTATAGGATCATAGTAGCATAAGAAATGAGTAGCCTAATGACCCAAGGCCCCATACAAGCCTAGCCTAGCTCTACCCATATTTCACAGTTCAACACCAATTGCCCTTGTCAAACAGGGACACAGGTGGAACACCACCAGGTGAATTGATGATTACCCATGCATGTTAACCAGATTGCATTTGCAGAGGTCCAATAATGTGCTCTGATTGGCAGGAAGTGGGAGTCCTTTCCAAAAGGACTGGTAATCTTTGGTATTTACTTTCACACACCAGGTTAAGATCTTTCCACCAGCTGTACTCAAAGAATTGGAGTAACCTTTGGTAAAGTGAGTTAGACCACAATTAATTTACACAGTCCGTGGATGAGTACTTAAAGTCAACCAAAACCAGGTAGTTTGGATGTATCCTGATAAAGTTAAGTAGACCCAAAGAGGCAGAGTTTGTCTCCCCATTCATGGAGGTGATTCTGCAGCTGGCAATGACTTGAATAGGTGTACTACAAATGCTGACTTGCACCTGAAGTTTCTCCATGGGAATCATATTGATTGGCCAATTAGGTGGCATATTTGTCCTTAAGTAATAACGATACACCCCCTACCTTACTTGCTACCCTTTCAAGTTCTGGTCTGAAAGTGTGGACAGAGGTGTATCTGTGTATGGCTGGTGTGCTGTCCACTGTATGGAATCATACCCCATGATTACACTAATATCCAAGTCTTCCAAGCTGAGGCCTGCTTCCAGTGAGTGCACTTTCCTGGTTCAGACTCCTAGCGTTTAGCAGCATAACCTTAAGCTAGTTTTTACATGTTGTTTTTACACTACCAAATTTGTCCTTGGAACACATACTAAAAACGGAAGTATGGTGGTGTCAGTGTCCTTACCCAGCAGCTGAAATCTCATGTCTTACCGATGAAGACCTTCTCTGTCACGGTGTCGAGGTCTGTCAGTCATGTGATTCCAGACTGAGAAATACTTTTTCCTTACAATGAGTCTAGAAACTATACATTAATTACCTCATTTATAAACACATTATGCAGTAGCATATAGTCCAAAACATGTATTACACATAATTTATATACAATGTACTGCGTAAACAGTCTATATGATGCAGCGTGTAGTGCGTAAAAACAGTCAGCAATATACAAAGGATACAAAGGTTTCACGAACCATATATTCTCTAGACATCACTTCAGGTAGATATGACTATATCAAATTAAGGTACTTTGCAATAAACTAGACAAGATAATTAGACTACCCTGACATACTCAGTCTAGTGGCACAAAGCTAGACAGAATATCTTCAGAAAAGATGGTCATATGAAAGGTGAAATAATTGGTGTATAGGATCATAGGATCATTTGAACTCACTATATTCATAGAAGTAGGCCCCTTACAAGCCAAGCCAAGTTTGTACCCTTATTTCCACAATCAGCATTATTGCCCTGGTCATACATGGAACCCCTTGGGCAATTTCAGTCACCTATCAAACCGTCTGTATTCCGTTTCCAGAGTGTTAAAAAAGATGAATTGGCAGTCTGTTTCAAAGGTATAGTCACCTCGGGGAGACAAGTCTCAAGCAATTTTTATTATACTCCCACACCAACTTAAGGTCTTTTGAGTGAGTACGCCTGCAGTACATGTAAGTATTTCAGTTAATGTAAACAGTTCATCATTTTCCGTTATGTCCTTTCCACAGCTGTCATACAATATGTGACACAGCTAAGCAGCAAGGTCATTTGATGGTAGTCTGGTCTTGCATGTTAACCATTGGATCGTTATCACCACTATAAACTGTCTAATCAGTGTGTCTGATCACATCCCTTCACTTGAAGTGCTCTACTATGAGTGTCTTTGTGACAATGGAGTCCACAACAATGCTACTTCATATGTCTGCTATCATAATGCAAATGAGAAACTACTGTGCATGTGAAGAACTATGTAATCTCTAGTGTTCAGGTTAGTGAGATATATTACCATTGACCATACCTCTCAACCTAGAAACATCAAAAATCTGGACAAGGCCCATGAAAAATAGGTACAAATCTGTATGCTGTTTAACATAAAATTTGCATACATAATTATGTAACCCCACCCACTCCAATGGAATTGTGGGGTACCAACTTTCAAATGCAAACTGAAGAACAGACAACCAAAATATGGCACCAGAGTCCCCCTGCAGCCATTCCAATGTCCCATTACCTGGCTATTTGGTCCCATTTACCATAAACACTAATGTGTGCATACTGCTTTACTTCTACAATGATATGGATTTTATTTTTACACTTTACAATACAATGCACAAACACTAATACATCTGTTAAGCAAAGCAATACTGTCTCACAATGAAAATAGACTTGGCATTAAAACTTCTCTGCCCTTGAAACTCACATTCATTAAAATTGAAACCTATACCACATCCAAAGAAAATGCATCTGGTCAGTGGTGGATAAAGATTAGCTTTGGGCTATATGACTTTATTAAATTATATTTGTTGTATAATACAGCACACTTGTTAGAGCACATTTTAAATTTATTGTTTAAACATTTTTTCAGTAGGCAATGAAATAAAATGCATGAACCAGTAATGTCAAAACTGCCCAATTCAGAATATTTCCATCATAAAAGTCTATTTCCACACACACTATACACACACACACACACACACACACACACACACACATATATATATATATATATATATATATATATATATATATATATATATATAAAATAGAATGACAGCAGTGTAGGGCATAAGCATCTTGCACAGCTTCTTACACTTATTTTCAATTTAATTTTTTGGGGGGAGGGGGAGGGGGCAAAGGCCAAAACCCAGGGATACATTTTAAACATTGCTTGTATAATTTTGGAAAGTTGCTAGAATAAAATGTTGTGTTACCACCATACATTTTACTGGCAAGTCTTAGAGCAACATACCACTATGCCAAATCAGCAGCTTGTTTCCCAAAAGATAGGAAGACTGAAACTTAAATGGCTATCATTTAGTGAAAATTTAGTTCTCACGTCTCACCATAGTTCTCAATCTCTTACCACAAAAAACCTGGACAAAGCCAATAATGGGGGAATACAGCCCCAAAATAGGTACAAATTTCAAATATTGATCTTATAAACTTAGAAAATTGCTAAAATAAAAGGTTTTGTTACCATTCATTTTCTGAAGAATTTGAAGTCTGAAATTCAGATGCCTGTCATTATTTAATGGATTCACCCTTCAGTGATTTGTCACAAACATCCTGAAAACTATAGATTTTATGAGGAACAGATTAAAAATATGGCAGAAATTCACATGTGGTGGCTACAGAGCCAGTAGAAAAAAGAATCTTTTGTGTTGTTCCCTTCAAATAATGTACAAAAAGAGTACCTGGCATCAACTACCTCCTACACATTAAACATTGCACCAATAGTATGCAAAGTCTACAACTACAAAACAGGAAAATGCTCTTACTGTTAATAGTGCAAAATTTGCATATATAGCACTTACAGAAAGTGGACTTTCTAAACATGAACAAAGATGAAAACTTTAAACACTTCAAAGACATTGGTATTACAGCATCTGTTGCCATATCTGAAGCACTGTTATTAAACAGAACCACAAACAAATGTCTAAGAATTCATAGGGAAGCAATTAATTTTTGTAATGAAACCTGGGTGCCTGAATAGAATTTCAAACTTCCTGATGAAACTTCAGGTGTCCTTCACTTTGCAACAACAAATGATTAACTGCTTAAAATGGTCATTAGCTTGGCCTGTCTCTGATAAAACACCACTTCCCTACATCTCATGCACTGTTCAGACTGTATGATCTTGTCTAATGAAGTTATAAACCTGCTACATGCAATAAAGAAAATCCTTCACTAACAGCAACCATATTCGGAAAGAAAAAAAAAACACAAAAGCTTTAAGGAGAATTTTCTAGGTGTGCTACCATGTAAACCCCTAAACAAACTGTAGCTAGGCTAAGAAAAACACACACACACACACACACACACACACACACACACACACACACACACACACACACACACACACACACACACACACACACACTCTTTATGATAACTGCTTGCAGCATGACAACACAGCCATGAATCAAAAAGACTTTCTGCGACGACTGCTTGCAGCATTTAAACATATCCAGAACACACACACTCTACTACTTGTTGCAGCATTTGAACATATCCAAAACACACACGTCACACTCCTTACCTTAACAGATATCCAAAGCGACATTCTCCTCTGCAATGATAACTGCTTGCAGCATTCTCCAACAGCCATGGATTAAAAAGATATCCAAAATGAAGTTTTCTGCAATAATAACTACTGTTTGCAGCATTTGAACATATCCAAATTCCAAAACGACTTTGTCCGATGATAACTGTTCCCGCCTGCTTGCAGCATTTGAACAGCCTTGAGCGCCCAGCAGGAAATGTGTGCAGAGCTGAATTCCGATAGGCTGGTAGCACCGACGGCACTGACATCATCGCGCATGTGATGACGTCAGCCAAAACAGTGCGAAAATTAAAAACGAAGTGGAAAAAATCAGAAATGATGGGGTGCCACTCGGGAATCATGGCACCCCATCATTTGGACCCCAAAACTTGGTAAAAAACAAGTAATTCAGGATGGCTTGGAGGTATGCCATTGACACATAATGTTGATTCCTCTGCAGTTCTCAAAAGTGCTAGGCACAGTGGGTCAACCATGTGCACCAACAGCTTCAAGACAAATGAGAAGCACAAGTCAGTAACGCTGTCTGCTCAGAAACGCTTGAAAAAAAAATCCCTGGATGCTAAGTGTGGACGAACACGGATTGCCAATGGGCATGCATTCGATTGATGGCTGGCTCTGCAGCAGCATCTGCAAGTATAATCACATGAGGAAGTGTCTCAGTTCCTGCTTGATATGTAAGGTTGCTTGACCGAATCATCATCAGCATCTTACTTATCGCGCATTACATATTGACCTGGTTAGCTTTCTAGGTATTGGTGTTTGCTTGTGTCTGTAGACATAGGTATGAAGGCAACTTATAAAATGTGGTCCTATAACTTGTTACTTAGTAGGCTGTACTCATTCTCATATTAAATACATGGCCTTAATATTGAGATTCTGATTATTTTCTTATCTACAGCAAATTAAGTTGACTACTGATGATATGTTTTTTTTCAGCCGTATTATACTGCACACTTGCCAGTACTGCAGCTCAGATGTTGCCATTTGCAACTCAACTGAAAAAAAAAAAGTAGAGTATAGTCAAAGTTCCTTCGCTGGCCCAAAGTGCACTTGTTGGTACTGGACACTATCAGCCAAGTACTTACTGCTGAGGCCTAAACTATGTACACACTACAACATCTTAAATAAATTTGTAGCAAAATATTGCCTGACTGAAAAAAATGCATTATGTCTGCCGATGTGCCAAATATGTAGCACATAGTGTTGACAGAAACTTGAGAAGACAGTAGAAAGTAGGCCATAATACAGCATGCTTCGACTGATTTATGCTTGCATGGAATAAAGACTATAGAAGTGATATAAAGTGCAGTCAGTCAATACTATAATGCAGCGTTATCAACTAACTTGATTGTAGGTATGACAACCACTGTTACCAGTCATCCAGTGATGCAATGCAATCATAGTTGCCAGCCCTTCAGTCAACAGCAATGTCGGCCAAGGCAAATACCTCCAGTACATTAACAGCTCCAAGTATATTTGGTGACAGCAGCAGGTAAACATACATGACCACTCCTCACATGTCCACTACTGTGCTAGCTTGGCCAGTCTTCTATGTGTACATGACACAGTGCCACGTCAGCTTAGGGAATGCCTTGCTGCTTATCTTCATTTCATTTTGCAGGCACACAATAGAAGGTAAGGATCTCCGATGTAGTTCCACTGGAAGACATTGCATGCAGCAGTGAAGTGCTAAATCCTGACGGGTATGAGCTCCATTCCAGCACACCACTGGCACTCACAGCGACAACATCAACAAGGTTAGTCAATTGCATTACCGTTGTGAATGGCATCATCTATTAGTAAGTATGCAATACAGTACTGAATCCACTTCTTTTCTTCTGCATGCAGCACACCGGATTTCCTAATTCATAGATGAACTACTCACCGAGAGGTATACACAGCAAGTGTGAATTCATTGACAGTTGATTCTCTTCAAAGGTATAAGCTCTACTCATGGCGGAACATTTATGGATGCCTCAGTCTCACTTTACATAGACCTAATTGTCTGTCACTTTTGTCTCTCCCTTTCTCTTATGATGCTGTTCCACAATGTCCTTTGTCATCACTTGCGACCAGCTCATTAAGTAACTGTTGGGATCCTGAAGACAGTTTACAGGATCGGGAAAGTGATATGGAATCTGTCATCACACCCCCCTCCCCCCATTCAGAATGTAGCATTATTTGAAAAAGCAGTGTTTAAGGAATGAGAATCATAACTATACTTTTTAAATGCTGTGAAAATCTTAATGCTCATGAAAGAGAGGGGCTTACGTCTTTGATAAATACTCAATCATTTGTCAACCTGATAAGGGGGGCCTATTGTAAACTGGGATAGACAGAAATATGTACAAAAGGCTGATAAACAGCTACTGAATAGATAACATTATTGTTGCCTTCCTTTGGATCCAACCATAGACTTCAAAAAATATATTGACACATTTCTGAATGAACAAATGGTAGCTGGCATTATTGACAGTTATGCCAAAATTCAGCTTACAATAGCAGATCCTGCACCACAACATTTTTATTTACTAGCTAAGATCCACAAAAATACAATTGATTACCCTGGTAAACCTTTTGCAGCTGGTCATGGTTCACTAACTGAACTATTGTCAGCTTTCTAGTACAATATCTTTCTCCTTTATTAGTTCATGCATGATCAAGATTTAAAAATAGTTCTGACTTTTTACATGTGGCAGACAAAAGTTTATTGAAACTGTGATAGCCTCTCTACCCTGGGTCACTAATCAAGGAGCCTCAGTCCTCACCACTGACACTGGTGAGAGATGGTCAATAAGAACAGGAAATTAATTTGTACAGTATGTTCAAATGCAGCTCTCTGCATCAAGCACAATTTCCTACCGAGAGCACACAGGGAACACACTCCAGATCTGGGACTGAAGCCTCTGTCTTTCCAAATCCAAAATAAGACTCACTTTGGAGCATTGTGTCCCAATTCCAAGTAGAAAACACACCCACAACTGGGTATTTGATTTTCACACACATACACATACTCTTGGGAAAGGCTGGTACAGATTTATCAGCTCAGACTATAAGGTAACCACACCACTAGCAGTCAACCATCACTGAAATAAGCAGAAGTACTCTGAAGATATTAAAAGTATTCTCTAAAAGACCAGCCACAATGAATGGTATAAAAATATTTAATAATAAATAATAAAATAGAAAACAAATAGAAAACATGAGAATACTAAATAGCAAAAGTACAATAAACACCAGAGTTTCAACCATGGGAGAAATAAAAATAACAAGAGTTGGACAGATTCAAACATTTGGAGAAAAATACTACTTAACTAATCTCACTGTATTTCCTGACTGTCTAAAGAATAACTGTTCCCTAGTTAGTTTAATTAAAACAGCAAGGCAAGATTAGATGCTGAGATGCTTACTTCCACAAAGCAAGGTGATGAGCTTCAAACTAAAACTGAACTGAACTGAATTCACCTAACTGAACAACTGTGATAACTGTCATAGATTTTTATACCAGGTTCCAAGAAAACAAAACAAAACAAGCTGCTGTGTGAGTTCCATTCTCTCGGTGCTGGTTTGTATAATGACATCACATTTGATCATCTGACTCTGGTACAATACACACTCAGAGCTTTGCTAAGCTATGTTGCAGTATTTGAAAATTATAAAACAATTTCAAAAACTTCTACTTTTCCCTTCCAGAATTCTTTGTTTAAACATACATATTTAATCAGTTATAATAACACTGTTGATACATTTTTAACATAAGCATCTGCACAAGTCAGTGTGATACTCAAATGACACAAAATTATTTACAAAACTCCAGCTAACTATGCTGGCATATGTTACACATGCACTGCCCCACTCTCCCTGGCATAGATGACAATACTTCACATCATCACATCTTCCTTCCCCTTTGAAGGCTCAAGCTAGTTTTTCAAGTGACCCTTGAAAAATGTTGCTTGAGAGAAATGAGCCTGTCTGGGAAGACATTAACCCATACCCTGTCTTGAGAGTCCACCTGCATTGGCATTACTGACCCCACTATGGTCCTACATTATGTCATATGCCTGCAACCCTACACTCCTTAATAACTTGGCATTTTGCTGACTGACCCTATATAGCCATGTCACAGTCTTTCTTCGGTCTCCAGTTCATGCTGACACTGCTTCTCCTTTTTTTCACCTTCCAAATGTTTGGCATCTAGTTCAAGTCTCTAACTCCAGACGGATGTTTAAGTCCTCTGAGGAAAAGGTGAACTGTCCTGTTTCCTAAAGGCTGCTCATCTCCATCACCAGACTGGTTGTCCTCCTGTCCACTGTTCTATGCTGCAGCTGTGATTAAGGCTGAAATTATTTCCTCTTTAGTCCGGTTAGCATGCACCAGTCCTTTGGCTTTGCACTCCTTGGCCAACTGGTTCTTTGTCATCTTACCATAATCCTCTGCTGACATCTTTGCAGGGGTGGCTCGTGGCATCGGTCTGCCGGACTGCAGCCCCCTCAGCAAAAAAAAAAAAAGTACTTTTTTGTTTATTATTTTTTTTTTTTACTGTCTCAGACAGTTCAGTTGACTACTCAGACTCCGCGACTCGTCTTTCAAGTTTCTACCTTGGCGAGTACACGCATGCACACTTTGACCAACTCGGGTTGCGGCGGTTTTAAATAAAGACTTTTTTTTCTCTTTGTTTCTGCTGCAGCCCGGAGAGCAAATTAAGGCATCAGTGTGATGCCCAGCAGTCTATGCGGTTTGGAACCGCATAGAATTGGAAGGTGTTCAGACTGCGACGTCCGCAGGCACGTACATGACGTGCTTGTGCTAAATGGCTGCTGATTGGTTGTCGCTCTCTTCCCGGGCTTTATGTGCTGGGAAAAGAGCGAGAATCAAACAGTTGCAGCCAGTTTGGGTTGTGGACTGATTTGAATCGATTCGTGAGTCACAGTCTGACACAGTATAGTGAAGGATTTGGATTTTTATTTATTTTTTTTTGGCGGCCTAATATATTTTGTCAGCTATTAGCTGTGCTGGGTGCTAGCAGCTGAAGAAGAACTGAAGAAGTTAGAACTAGAGTACAGAGACTCGAGTTTTCTTCTTGGTGGTATGTGTTGTAGTATTTTTTATTGTCCCAGAACGGAGGGTGCATTTAGTCCCTCTTAAGATCTTGATCTGATGCTTTGCATGGAAGCTGCTGTCAGGATTGTTCTACCACTTTGTGAATGACATGCAAGTTTGCAGTAAGGTGCATACTTTGGTAAGATGGGAGGAGATCAGTACAAGCAAGCATAGCAAGTAAAGTGGAGACTACAGGAGGGTGTGGCAACTTAAATTTGCTTAATTGAGAAAGCAAGAAAATGAAGACTAACTTACACAAGGCATAGAAGTATGTGAGAAATGTACAACTAGTGAATGTTAATGATGAGTGTAAATGCAAAGGAAAGGCACTAGTGTAGTTATTGCTAATGATTAAAAGGCATCTGTGAGGTGCAACAAAGCAAGGTCAAAGTGTAGGAGTTTTTACTTTAATGGTCAAAGAGGTTTTATATGCAGAAAATATACTCTGTTGTTGCTCCCCAAATCATGGAGAAAGGTATGCTTTGTTTCATTCAGGGTGAACCATCAAATACAGTCCTTTCTGTTGCTTTATGAATGCATAGGTAAAAATGGACCTTAATTATTTCTATTTTGATAAGGTCTTACACAGGAATAACTAGTCTTGACTTTTTATCTCACTCACTGTCTCCCTTTTCTGTTGCTCTGTAATGGTCTTTAGCCTGTTCAGCCATAGAATTAGTACTATGAAACGGGTTCAGTTAAACCAGCTTTCTTGGTGCCAGCATCCCATTCTCACAGTTGACTGCATTGCCCTTACTCAGTTTACCAAAACCCAACCAAAGTGACTTAGAGCATCAGCTCCTAATCCGAACAGGACTCAGTCACTGGATATGAAGGTGGATTAGGAACATATCACAGTCTATTGGGTGTCTTATTTGTTTATTTCCAGATCCACATAGATTTAGTAATGAGGTTGACCATACATATTAATATAAGCCTTCAAAACCAAGCACTAGGCCCTTGTCAGTGCAACAAAAGATCTTCAAGCAGAACCACAGCATACCAGTATATATATGTATATGTAATGGTATTGTGCAAAGGAACAGGCACTCATCTGATGGAGGTTTTTATGGTCATCCTTACCTGACAGGAGAAAATTCACATAATAGTTTTATTATGAGAATTATGTGTATTGTGCCATAGAGAAGCTAGGTTCCTTTAGCATGCTTTGTCACACCATTGTCAAATGCAAACATGCTGCCTTCATAAAAGGTTGTCAAGACTGTTGGAGGCTGTTTGTTAAATGGCCCCAAAACACATGACTTTATCTTTTTGTTCAAGGTGACAGAACAAATGAAACTTGAACAAAGTAATATGTCAATCCTAATTGAAAGAAAATGCTATTAGTATTGATGTGTGCCTTCCTCAAGTATATTTTTGGTGGGTCGAAACCCAAATGGCCGGGCATACTTACGTGAAAGTGCTTTTCACCGAAGAAGCACTATCATGTAGGTATGCCTGTTGCTGAGGCTGTACTACAGTGCCGGTAAGGGAAAATTCCCTTTTCACCACTGTAGTGCAGTCTCGGAGGGAGAATATTAAAGTAGGGGGGTGTGGGGGGCACCCCTGTTAAAATGTTAATGCAGTGTTTTTTTTTTTTGTAACATGCTTTAATGAAAGTGCTTTTTCGGTAAAAGCACTTTTGTTAAAGTGTGTTTGGTTGTTATGGATTTGGACGTTTGCTTATTCGAGCAAATGTCCTAGCTCCATTTTTGGTATATGCTTACTGAGAAGAGGTAAAATGTGCCATTTTTTTAGTGTTCTGCTTTGGTAGTTTGCCAAATTAAACTTAGGACAAGTCAGATAAGATGTTATAGGTTCATAGGTAAGTAGTAGGCTAGCTGCACTTGTGAGCCATTTTAAGCCTAACCAATTACCCTTTTGGTATCTGAATTAATTAATTTGTTGTTAGACTGGCCTTATTCATCCCATGGTTGATAATTACATATCACCCCTCATGAGAATAATTGGGTCGTGCCATAAATAATTTTTGGTGAACCATGCAAGGGATAAAACATTTAGGATCTGCTTCTGCCCATTAGTAGTACAGGAAGCAGTTCTGAGGTAAATTGTTTGTTCTCATCCCACAGATCCAAGTTGGTAGGGATGGTCTTTGATGGGCATGGATGAAGAGTCTTTTTCAGAGCAGTGGTTTTCCTCTATGAGATAAACCTGTGCCTTCAAACTGTTCTACTAATACTGCAGAAAAAGTTTAGTTCCTTAGACTATTTCAGTAGCAATACTTTAATGACCATCAGGTAAGCTTGGCTGAGATTGTAAGATGCAAGTAAGCTTTAATAAGCATACTGTTAAAGAATTGCCAACATTGAAAGCCTTTCTGTTGTTGCCATGTAGAGAATACTTAACTAGATAATGTATAAGCCTTGGGTATTGAAATGCATATGACAGTATTTGTAATAAAGGACAGGATTACATTATTTTAAGAAGCTCATTACACTTGGAGACTTCCAGTCATCTCTGCAGGCTTTACCCGTAAACTAAACAGAATGCCAATCGTGTGGTCCATAACCTGTACACTTTTAAGCAATGTATCTTGAGCTTATTTCTTGTTTGCTTTTCATTTTTTTACTTTGATCATGTTTTCCCCATGAAACAAGTAGATAGTTGTCAGGCAGCAGGTCTTTTCTTGGATAAGGAACATGTTTACAAGTGGGGGCATCAGAGATTTCTACTTTCAGTATGTTACTTGGTACTTTAATAAAGCTGAATATAAATTATAATTAGAACTGCAGTGCAAGAAGTGGTTTGAGTTGAGTGCTGCTTGTTTTTCTTGTACTTGATTTTGACCGGCATTCCATTAATGTATTTAAAAAAGTAATTTATTTTTTCATGCCTCACAACCTTTTTGTTTCCATCTAGAAATTAAGTAAGCTGTCATGCAGCCAATGCATTGAAATATTTTTATTCTTCTACACTTCATTTTGTCTTGATTGGACTCTCATAATGATGGTTTGGCACCCACTGCAGTGTATTTAGTTAGGTTTTGTGGTTTTGAGCATAGCTCCTCCCCTTTCTAGTTGGCCACACCCCTTCCCATTGACCCCACCCATTCAGCTGTCTCCTGCAGCTCCCCTTTGATTTGAAGTCACCAGCCACCACTGCATCTTTGCCTGCTTTCCCTGACTAAACTAAACTAAACTGCTGGCCAAGGCTCTTGCCACCCCCATAGTGCCTTTTTTAGGCAAGGCTCAAAAGACAAACCCACCTCCATAAACAAAGAAACCAGAAACTGAGGGTAATGCTACTCAATGCCAGAAGTCTAAACCTCAAAATGCACGCACTCGAGGCACTCCTTAGCATGGAGGAAATCGATATCTGTGCAGTAACAGAAACCTGGTTCAAAGCTCCAGAGAGCACACTAGCACTGCCAGGCTACAACTCATACCATAATTTTTGGCCCCAGAACCCAAGCCGAAATACAAAAGGAGGGGGTGTATCCATTTTCATAAAGGATACCCACACCTCCAGGTTAGTAGCACAGCACGAGGCCTCAGAGACCATCCATGTGCAACTAACAGTGGACAAAGCTGCATTTCAGATTGCAGCCTGCTACAGATCACCTACCTTGTCTCAAGATCCCCATTCAGCATTCCTGAGAACATTGGAAAATATAAAGGTCCTACCTAACACCATGATATTGGGAGATTTCAACTACCCAAACATTGACTGGGATAATTACTCAAGTACAAACTCCTTTGCCCAATGCTTCCTAGAGTTTATAAACTCAAATGCCCTGGAATAGCTGGTCACCATGCCCACAAGAGGTGACAATATACTGGACCTGATCATCACCAACATGGGGGATCAGTGCTCCACACCAGAGGTAAACCCCTCGCTGGTAAGATCAGATCATAAACTAATCACACTGGACATCCACATCCCAACCCCACCCTCAGTCAAGTAAACCACTGTGAAAAACTTTTCAAAAGCCAACTTCACACTTCTCAAAACCAAGGTGGAATGTACCTTATTTGACACCTGCAACAGCTGGAAAGACCACAGAAGTACCTCACCAAGAGGATCATGGGCCTCAAAGCAATGCCCTATGCAGCGCGACTAAAGAAACTCCAGCTCTATTCAGTTGCTTACCGCCTGCTCAGAGGTGATCTCTGCCTGACGTATAAGGCCATGTACAACCCGGAATTAATGGACATGCTCCACCTCAAGAAAACCAAATCTCTAAGAGCCACACACTCCAGTGAACTAAACCTCAGAACAACAATAAACCGGACATGTTGGAGGGATAGATTCCTGTCCCAGAGACTTCCCTCGCTCTGGAACAGAATCCCAGTTTATGTAAGGCAGAGCCCCTCGCTGACTCTCTTCAAGAGAATTCTTGACGAGTGGATGTGAAATCAAAAATTTACCCCTGGGATCACTTCAGTGGCCCTGCTAGACAGAGGCCCAGGAAACTAATTTAAAAGGGAGGCGAAAGCCAACACATTCTGGCTAGGCTTATAAATGCCCTTGGGGAGATAGCCTAGTACCTACCCGTGAACCTATGAACCTATAACAAAAATAAATAAAACTGCTGTGAAAATGAAACTCTGAATGTTTAACTTGTGACTGTGGAGAGTACACAGACCTTCAGTGACAACTACCCAGAGGCTACTGTAGTTCAGTTAAGATCCCACTGCTGCCACCAATATGTGACAGACTCTCTACCCTGGGCCAGTAATCATGGAGCCGCAGTCCTCACCACTGACCCCAGTCAGTGACAGTCACTAAGAACAGGAATGAATTTACACAGTATTTTCAAATGCAGCTTTCTGCATTAAGCACAGTTTCTCCCAAGAGCACACAGGGAACATGCTCCAGAACTGGAATCTCCACATCTCAAACAGACTCACTTTGGAACACTGTGTTTCAGTTCCAAGTGGCTGACACACCCACACCTGGGTATTTGATTTTCACACACACACACACACACACACACACACACACACACACACACGCACACACACACACACACACACACACACACACACACACACACACTCCTGGAAAAGGCTGATACAGATTTATTAGCTGTACCCCTTCTTCCCAGACTATAAGGTAGGCATCCCACCACCAGTCAACCACTCTCAGGCTCTTAGAATGGTATCCAGTTATACTGTGTAAAATCAATACTAATATATATTGTAGAGTGTAACCAAAGCAGCAAGGATTTTTGGAGTGGCCAAGGTCTCACTAAAATAAGTACTCTCAAGATATTTAAAGTATTCTCCAAAAGGCCAGTCATAATGAAAGGTATAAAAATATTTAATAATAAATAATAAAATAGAAAACATGTGAATACTTAATATCTAAGTACAATAAACACCAGAGTTTCAATCATAGGAGAAATAAAAAAACACAATTGGACAGATTCAAACAGATGCAGAAAAACACTACTTAACTAATCTCACCGTATTTCCTGGCTGCCTAAAGAATAACTGTTCCTTAGCTAACTTAATTAATACAGCAAAGCAAGATTAGATGCTGAGATGCTTACTTCCACAAAGCAAGGTGATGAGCTACAATCAAAAAACTTAACTCGACTCAACTCACCTAACTAAAAAACTGCAATAGCTGTCATACATTTTTATATCAGGTTCCAAAGAAAAGAAATCAAACTGCTGTGTGAATTCCATCCTCTCAGTGCTGGTTATAGAATGACATCAGATTTGATCACCTGACTCTGATACAATACACACTCAGAGCTTTGCTAAGATCTGTTGCAGCATTTGAAAATTATAGACTATTTCAAGAACCTCTACTCTTCCCTTCCAGAATTCTTTGTTTAAACATATACATTTAATCAGTTATAATAACACTGTTGAAACATTTTTAACACAAGCATCTGTACAAGTCTTTGTGATAGTCAAATGATGTCAAAATATTTGCAAAACTCCAGCTAACTATGCTGGTATATGTTACACATGCACTGCCCCATTCTTCCTGTCATAGATGGCAATACTTCACATTGTCACAGAAATATTATGTTTTACACTTGATGTAACATCTTCATACTCTAGCATTCCACACTGGGCTGGTTCGTAAGCCATTAGTTTCTGGTTGTCTGCTATTCATTTATATAGACTAGAGTTGCATCACTGTATATTAGAATACATAGAGATGAATCTGACTATGAATGTGCTTTATTTTGTTAATGATTGTGACTTGGAACTGTGACGGACAACTATGGGGGCTTCTTTTGCCCCCATTTATGCTGGTCTTTTTATGGGATATTTGGAACATCAGTTGGTGAGTGATGGTTCTATAATATTTTTTGTATGCCCTCCACATGTAGTATCGTTATCTTGATGACCATTGTTGTATTTGGAAATAAGACTTGCTGAATCCTGAAGAATTTGTCTTGTATTTAAATGAGAATAAGTGGGGGATCCAGTTTAATTATGATACAAAAATATTTTTTTTTAGATTTAATGGTACAGAAGAATTTGGATGGATCTATTTTGACTTCTTTATATAGGAAACCCCACACAAAAACTCCATGTTACACACTACCAGTTGTCATCCTAGACATATTCTTCAGAATATTCCTAAATCTGAATTTATGAGGTTACATAGTATATGTTCTAGCGAGCAGGATTTTGAAGAGCAGGTTGAGGAGTTAGATATGTGGTTTATTCACAGGAGCTACTCTAGATCAACAGCTTCAAACTGTAAAAAATAGGTCACAATGTTTGACTACAACTATTTACTTCGATATAAAATAAAACACTATGAATCTGCTTGTGATGTTGCTTTCTCTACTCTTTATGGTAGTAACTTTAGCAGGGTGAAGCAACTGATTTCTGACCACTGGCATTTTTTAAAAAGTAATTTCTCTCTTTCTAAATTTATTTAATTTGCATCTACGTGGATTTACAGGAAGTGTACAACACTGGGACATTCATTAACTTATTTTAAAACATGCCACAAACCTTTCCATATGCAAATATTACTTACTGAGTCAAGACCAATGTGAATGGTACCTTACCGTGCATGTTCTGTATGTATTAATATACCTAAATCTAAATCATTTACCTCTAGCAATACTTCCCAGGTCTTTCACATTCGCCAACTAATTCCTTGCATGAGCAAGAGGGTGGTTTATTTTGCCACCTGCTCTTATTCTACATTTTATATTGGAAAGATCTTGTGCCCCTTTTAAACAAGGATTTTGGAATATTTCAGTGATATACATTGCAATAAATTGCATAGTGGATTATATAAACATATTATAAAACATCCTGGGGCCCAATTTTTGTGTTTGTGCATTGAACATTTGGTCTTTAATTTCACAAATAAGTTAGGATGGCAGAATATTTTCTCCAAATGTGTACAGAAATGGGTTGTAATTTTAGGGGCATTATATACACCTGGCTTGAATGAGTATGTTTAGAATGCATAAAAATGTTTTTACATGTATTTTAAAATGTCATGGTTACACATACTCTTCCTGTTTTTTAACTGCATATGAGGTTATGTACCTTAAATATTATGTACACATGTTTTGTATAATTTTTTACCTTACTGAAGTATTTTTCAAGAGTGTTTTAAAGGCTTGCTTGGAGCCGAAGAAGTTGTATCACACTGAAGAAGGTGAGTATGCCTGCTGAAACCAGTCCATTTTTTTTGTTGCCTTATCTTAAATAAAATAGATTTTTTTGAACACTTGGACTGATTTTGTTGCCTTGGAGCTGCACTAGATTTTTAAACTAACAAACCCACCATGGAATGGGCCTATGTTATGTCACCAAAACGGCATTACAGCAAATGCCATTTTGCCAACACATATATACCAAACTCCTAAAAGAGCGAAACCCCAGGTCACCGATTTTTTTTCCCCTGGGAAAAAAATCATTAGACAAACAAAACAAAACACACACACTCCCAACTAAATATACCAACTCCGCGATCGCACTACAGTGGGATAAAGGGTAATGTCACGTCTCAGGCCAAGCTATTTTTTTCTCTCAGGGAAAAAAAATCGCTGACCTGAGCTTTCGCTCTTTTAGGAGTTCTGTCTATATGTGTCGGCGAAACAGCATTCACTGTAATACAGTTTCACTGACATAATATAGACCCCATGGAACTCTTTAAACTTTCAGTAAGGTTTGGATTCACTCAAATAGTTACCATTACAGCCCATACATTTGTGTACTCTTTAGACTTGGCAAGTCAGCTGGATATAAAGATATAAGGAAATATGTCTCAAATCCCAAAAACTTACATCTCTATGCTCACACTGTAAGTAATGCAGGGAGTAATGTAGCTTTCTCTATTCAGCTGTAGACCCCCCCCCCCCAAAAAAAAAAGCACTGCAGATCAAAAACATGACTTGGTATTCCACTGTCAGTCTCTGGCTGCATGTTAATGACTAAGTAATGTGCTAGTCTCATGCCATGAACAATCATACTTACAATGTAGACAAACAGGATGTCTGCTGACTACATTACAAATTAGTGAGGAATGCAAACATCTATTACTTATTTATTTATTAGTCTTTGTTAACCAAGAAAGTCTAACTAGGCAGAGCCCATTCTCAGTGGAGGCCCTAGAGAAAAGCTCCATCAAAGTATATTTACATTAATAACTGAATTTCAGAAAAAACAAAGGTTACATTTATCAGGAAAAACAAACATACTTCAAGACAGGTATATACAGTAATGTATTTACATCAATGTGTGTAAGTCTGTAGTTCTTGTAGCTCTAAATTCCTGTAAGAAGTAAATGGATTTATACTGTAGAAGGGACAACATCGTTGCAAAGAAGTTCAGTGTTTTTACGTTTCAGTGCAGAAAGGTTTGCAAAGAGTTTAAGATATATAATTAAGACTATAGTTGAAAAGTAAGTTATAGAATTATGTAGTAGGGGAGATATTAGCTTTGTATATGAGGATGGTGGTAATAGCATATAACTGAGACAGCATGGCATAGAATTAGTTCTGTCTAAGCTGCCTGTTCCTACCTGGTGTATCCGGAAGGTTTATAACTTAGGTATATAGGTAAAGCATGAGAGAGGTAGAGTGGTGGATAGGGGCAGTTAGAAATACAGAAAGATGAGAAGCAGTGTTTAAGTGTTTAAATTAGAGAAAGATGAAAAGTAGTTTTTAACAGAGGTGTGAAGAGGGGTGATATTGATTCAATTACATTTGATACAGTTGTTAGGGGTGTATTATTGATTCAAGTGCAGGAAGGAAAAAGTTATGGACAGGTAATAAGAATTTTGTACTTTCACTAGAGATTGCAACCTGGTGATGAACATAAGCATGACCAGGATTGGGTAAGGTACTGTTTGAGCTGGATTTTATAGCTTGGGAGTTTGTTAGTCCTTTCTATTTGTGTAGGAATGGTGTTCCAGAGTTTGGATATGTAACAGGAGTATAGTGAGTCCTCTGGTAAATTATTTGCCTTACTAGTGTTTAGTAGAAATGTATCACTAAAACAGAGGTCTCTTGTGGGATTATAGGGCAATGGTATATTTTTTAATGCTGGCCATTTTACAGAATATGCCATAACTGGCTGTGAGTATGTTAGGTGTTTGTTAAGCCGTTTTAAGGCTTCGCAGTGGTGAGCTCAGTGTGCAGTGCTGGTAGCAAGTTTACCTACTTTGTTATAACAGGAGGCTACTTTGGATTTTAGTGTAGATCTTAGGTTTGTAAGGTTAGGGAAGGCATATAAGAGGGTTGGAAGCAAATAGGATGAGGCTGGGTTTTTTCTTGCTGGGTCTGTAAGGTACTGTTTTGTCCTGTAAAGGTTGTCACGTTTCTGCTGGATCTTTTAAATCTTTTGAAGAATATGTTGATCAAATTTAAGACTGTCATCTATGACAATGCCCAGTAGTTTAATATGTTATACTATCTCAATTTTAGTATTATTTGCAGATGTAACAAAGAGAGATTGTTTTTGATTGAGATAATATTTTGGGGTGAAGTGCATCAGTTTTGTTTTGCAGGAGCAGGTTTAAATTTTTCAGCCAGGTTTTGATTGAAGAGAATGAAATCTGAGTGACTTCTTGGAGTTTGGATATTGTGGGACTGTACATATTAAAGTTGAATTGCCTGCATATTGTACTATATTTACATGGTATATGGCAGTGTGAAGCTTGTTTATAAAATATTGAAAAGAAGGGGTCCTAGTATATAGAGCTCTGAAGGACACCTATGATAAGTGGGAGAGAGGAAGAGAGGTCCTGTTGCTTGCTCCACTTCAAGCAGATATGCTAAGGAATCATGCAAGGGAGGATTGAAAAAGACCTATAGAAGAGAGTTCAGTAGGTAAATGTTGATGTGATACATTGTCAAAAGCTTTGAATACATCTAGGAACATGGTTGACACTAGTTTTCCATTTTTCCTATGCTGGTTTATAGTGTTGATGAAGTGAAGGAAGGTGGTGGTGGTTGTACTGTGGTGGAGTCGGAAACCATGCTGCATTTGAAAGAGAAGATTATTTGAATCTGGGTGATGTAGAAGCTGAGCATGAATACAACTCGGGGAAAGGATTGCAATATGCCAGTAGTTATAAAACTCCTCAGATGTGCCTCCTTTGCGTAAAAGTATAATAAAGGATTTCTCCCATAAGATGGAATGTATTTTTCAGGTATAGATTTATTTATCAATATAGAGGCTGGAAAAACAATTCATATGCAGCCATTTTTAAGTAGTCCAACGGGAGATGGTTAGCAAGTAGGGTGGTGGTTTTAGTATAAGTAAGAGTTTTTTTAATGGTGGAGGTAGGTACCAGGCTGAAGTCAAATAGCTGAGAATATTTATCAAAGGCTGTAGGTACTGAGGGGGTAGTGGAGGTATTAATGTTTATTAGGATCATTATTGGGTGTATATAATACAGTTGGTAAACTGCACAGGGAATGAATCCATAGTATTGTAAGATGTAGGGGTGAGAGTAGTTTGGCCTGAATGTAGAAGTTTGTTCATGGATGTCCAAAAGAGTTTGGGGTTATTTTGATGTTCACTTTGGATGATATTATAATAGGTTTGTTTGTCGTGATTTATTTGGTATTTTTGTCCTTTTCTTTAGTTGCCTATAAAGTTGAAATGAATTCTGTGTTCTATTTTTTACCACTCTTTCCAGGCTTTGTCATAATGTATCATTCATTTCTTAGTTTCCTTTGTTAGCCATGGTATGGTGTTGGATTTGACAATTTTGTTACATACTGGAGCAAGGTTATTGAGAATTTTTAGGAATATCTCATTTCAGTGTATCACAGCTTAGTATAAGGGAACAGATGTTAGTATTTTCCATTTATATCCTGTTAAAGTTTTGATAAAAGACTCTTTGTCAAAGTTTGTTGAGTTACGGACTTGGTTGTAAATTATATGTTTATCTTGGATATTGTAACTTCTGACATCAAAAGTAGGTAGATGGTCTCTTAGGCTATCTGAAAGCCTACCAGCTGTCGTAATTTTGTTGGGTCTATTTGTAGGAATCCAGTCTACGACTGATTGGCTACCACTGATTTTGCGGATGCTTGTAACTTATGTAATTAACTGTGTAAACCCATATAGGTTTATGGAATCAGATGGGGTGTTGCTATTGATAAGCTGCCCTTCTATATTTAGATCTCATAGTATTATAAAATATTTTCTGCAGTGGTAATGTTTTTATCTGGTGGGACATATATAGCTGCTAAACAAATTATTGATTTTGAGGTGTGACAGTAGTAGTTCTGCAATATTAATTTGTGTTAAGGCCTGTGCATATGTGGCTATATTTAAAGAATTCTTGTAGATAATGGCACTTCATTCTGCCTGTCCTATCAAGCCTAATTATACTGAAACCAGGTGGGATAATTTCATTGTCATTTATGTGTTTGCTCAGCCAGGTTTCTGTAGCTATAACTGTGTCTAGGGAATATATGGCAATACAAGCATGTATGTCTTGGATTTTGTTGCCCATGCTTCTAAGATTTATATTTAGGAGGAGAAGGCTAGGAAAAGTATTGTTAATCCATTGTGATGTTCAGATATTTTTGACATGAAAAACACTGGACTTGTTAGTGTGTTGATTTTTCTGAACTTTTCTTCTTCCATGCTACATATTTTGTATGAATTTTTGTGCTTCCATATTAAACTTAATGATGCCAATACAGTATCATAGACTCATAGAATCAGAATGTACAAGGTAATTTGGCCATGTGGCCATTTACACCTTGTTAGTACAGACCTTTAGACCTTACTTCCTTATTCAAAGAGAGATACTCCAATCAGACCAGGATGAATTTCTGATAATCCATCCAACTGTCTGATTCCTTCTTAAATGAAGATTGTCAAACACATTGCTTGATATGAAGAGAAAGGTTGTTCCAGAGAAGGGTGGTCATTGCTTGAGAAATTTGTCTCACCACTGTGATTTTATTTGATGAAACAGTTCAGATTTCTGGTTCTAGTGTTTGCTAGACTGTTTGATTTGTGGAGAAATAAAAGGTCTTGGAACGCTGGATTCCTAACGGCCCAGAAGGCAAGACAAAGATCACCCCAAGTCAGTATATAGGACACAGAATAGGTTCATAGATTCATAGGTGTGTACTAGGCTAACGGCCCTGGAGCCTATATAAACCTAGCCCAAGAAGATTCCCTGGCATCATGCCACCCAACGTTAGTTCCCAGTGCCCCTGTCAAGCAAGGCCACTAAAGTGATCCCCAGAGTGAACTTCCTATTGTCTATCCACTTGTCAAGATTTCTCTTAAAGAGGGCCAGTGAAGTGCTCTGCTTGATGTGAATGGGAAGTTTGTTCCAGAGTATGGGAAGTCTCTGGGTTAGGAACCTGTCCCTCCAGCATGTTCTGTTTATTGTGGTAATGAGGTTTAGGTCTCTGGAGCGTATGGCATGGAGGGATTGGGATTTCTTTAGGTGTAGCATATCTAGCAGCTCTGGGTCAGACATGGCTTTGTAGGTCAAGCATAGATCACCTCTGAGTAGGCGATAAGAGGCAGAGTATAACTGGAGTTTTTTGAGTCTGTCCATATAGGGCATGTGTCTAAGGCCTAAGATCCTCTTAGTGAGGTATTTGTTGTTTTAGGTGTCTAGTGAGGTACATACCAAATGAGGCATTGTATTCTATAGCCTAATGAGGGATGAGTAGAGAGGGAGTATGACCTCTTTCTTCCTGGATGAGAAACTTTTTGTAATGAAATGTGCCACATAGAAGGACTTTCTGACTACAGTGGCAATGTGGTTATCAAAGAAGAGGTTGCTGTCAACCTGTGTCCCCAGGTCTCTTATCAAACCTTTGGTTTTTAGTGGACTACCACCTATGTGGTAGTTCATGGGCACTGAATTTTTCCCAAAGGGAATGAAAATACACTTTTTGGCATTGAGCTTAAGGACATGGTTCTGGCACCAGTCATTGGTGTCAGTGAGACCTTTTTGTAGAATGTCTACATCAGTTGGAGAATCAATAATGGCTCCCAGTTTGCAATCATCTGCGAACTTGGTCAGCCAGAGTCCCTTTGTGTTGGCTTGAACTTCAGATAAGTAGATGCCAAACAGGAGAAGACCTAGGACCAATCCCTGTGGGACACCACTTGTAACTGGTTGGTAGTCAGATTTGGAGTCTGCTACTTTCACACTGTGGGTTCTACCTGTGAGCCAGTTGGCAACCCATCTTATGACATAGCAGTTTATGCCTAGTTTAGTGAGTCTATCTATGATTCCTGAGTGGGGAATGGTGTCAAAGGCCTTGGCCAGATCAAGGTAGGCTGTATGAACCACCTTACCATCATCCGCAGCTCTGGTGACTGACTCAAAAGAAGTTGACCAAGTTGAGCAGGCATGATCTACCCTTTACAAAACCAAACTGCATGGGGTCCAGAGTTTGGAGATTCCCTATGTCCTTATTTATTAGATCCATGATGATGCATTCCATAGCTTTGCATATCAGACTTGTCAGGCTAATGGGGCAATAGTTCCCAGCGTCTGTAGTTGCTCCTCCTTTGTGGAGAGGGATGACTGCAGCAGTGTGCTATTTGGTAGGGATAAAGCCTGAGATTAGGCTGTGATTAAACAGGGCACACAGGTGAGGTGCCAGTTCACCCTGTAGTTCATGTAGAACACAGCCATGGATATTGTCAGGTCCCATAGAAACTGTATTCTTGGCCTTGGACAGTGCTATTTTAACCTGTGCAGCAGTAATACTGGGTGCCTGGCAATTTACTGGTATTGTGATTGGTCCCTTGGGGGGAGGGATAAAGTTGGCACTGAATCTGTCAGCCAGTATATTGGCAATATCTGTTGGATTGGTATAGGAGGTACCATTGTGCAGTAGCTCAGAACAAATCTGGGTATTGCTGTGGAGATTCTTTACATAACTATAGAAGGCCTTGTGGTTGTCTTTACTATCTGCTACAATTCTGTTTTCATAGCTAGCTTTAGAGGATTTGATGAGGGATCTCAACTTTTTGTTGAGGCTGATAAGGGAGTTTTTCCAGTTTTGGGACTTCACCTTATTCTGCATCAGTTTCCTCCTTCGGTTGTAGAGTTTATTTATGGCAGGGTACCACAAGATTGGCTTCCTTTTTTTGGAGGAGAGCATCTTGGTTCTATTGGGTATGGTGAGATCCATGCATTTGTGTACATGTTCGTACAGTACATTGGTGTATGATTCAGCGGTCATGCAACTGATCTCCATTTGCATGGGTGCCGTAAAGTTAGCCACCTATGTTTTTAGGAGCCCAAAGTTAGCTTTGGAGAAGTTTCATGGCGGTTACCTTTGTGGGGGGGGGAATGTGGATTTCCAAGGTGATTAGGTTGTGGTCGGATCTAACCAGGGAGGAGTTGATTATTGGTGTAGAGCAATGGTCGCCCATGATAGAATATCAATGGATCATTAGAATGAAAGCATATATATATATATATATATATATATACATATATATATATATATACATATATATATATATATATATATATATATATATATATATATATATATATACATATATATATATATATATATATATATATATATATATATATATATATATATATATATATATATACACCTTGGTTTAAATAGATTAGCATTAAACTTGTGCTGGAAGTCATGTGATAATAACTTCCAATGACTAAGATATTCTAACAACAGGCATTCTTCAACTACATCCAAAATCTAAAAAGGAATACCCAGCTATGCACTGAACTGGTTGTGGATGGCACCACCCATACTCAGCCAGAGGTAATAGCCAACCTGCTAGCTGACAGATTTGGAGAAAACTTCACCCCCTCATCTCCTCCAGTTATCCCCAAAGTATACCTGCCACCATTCCTCAGCCTATTATCTGAAGTGATCATCTTGGTACTCTCCAAGACCAAAAACACTGCATCAGTGGGACCAGACAACATCCCAGGTTACCTTTTAAACAACTTAAAATATGACCTACCAGGAATACTTCAGAATATTGAAGTCCCATATCAGTGAAACTCACATCATCGAGATGAAAATATCGAAGCTTCACTTCTGTGAAAGTGTACACCAGCAAAAATGTTCAGCAGGAAAGTAACCACTTGGCCAACAGGGCAACATACACTCAATTAAGCAATTAAAACCCACCAAAGTGGGGGGTTTTGCTCCCACACCCTTTGATGAGGTTGGCTGCACCCCCCACCCCTAACTAAATATACCAACTCCGAGATTGCATTATACTGGGAAAAAGGGCAAATACCTCCATGGTGGACAAGTAGTTCCTTTCCCAGAGAATGTCTTCAATGATGTGACCGTTCGCGGAAGTGGAGCTTTGAAATTTCTGTCTCAACAATGTGTTCTTTTCTGATATGGGACTTCGATATTCTGAAGTAGACCCAACCTAGCAGACCCACTTGGATCCCTGTTTAACCACAGCCTGAGAACTGGCTATGTTCTGGCAGAATGGTGGACAGCAGCAGTAATCCCTCTGCACAAAGGGGACCATCAACTGACCCTGAGAATTATATGCCCATAAGCTTGACTAGCCTCATCTGCAAGGTCATGGAAAGAATCATTATGGACCTTATTAACAAGGAAATAGGTAAATCTCCAAACTCTGGACCCAACCCAATTCAGTTTCGTTAAAGATAAATCATGCCTTTTAAACATGGTTGACTTCTTCAAGAAAGTCACCAAGGCCCTGGATGTCCACCACGGCAGTAAAACTTAATAGTAAAATCAAAACTTTAATAAAAAGAATATAACATAAAATAAGCAGTCCTCAGTCTTCCGATAAGTGCTTTTGGCAAATAAGCCTTCCTCAGATCGTATTAAAAGGACTGTTCAGGTTTTAATGGCACAATAGTATTCAAGCCTGGTGATCTGTTTGCTCTTAAATTAATTATCCAGCATGTTTCCCTTAGCTCTGTGCGATTATGAACATCACCTCCTCTTGTGGTCTGACACGTAGCACAGTATCCTTCTCATTACTTTGTATTTAAGGCCATTGAGGCAGTCCAGGCTTGAATACTATTGTGCCATTAAAACCTGCACTTAAGAATAGAAGAAATATGATTAGCAAGTTTACTTGAATGTTGGATAGTATACATTGCCATTTGTTCATTCTGTAATGAGTTCTATATAGGTATGACTACGAGATGTTTAAGCAAAGGAATCAAAGAACATTATTATTGTATTAAAATAAAAAAAACATAACAATGCTTTGTTTAAACATACCCTTAAGTATTCAGGGTATAAACAAATTCTTGTTTTCCATCTTAGAACAAGTACCTGAAAGTATTAGGGGGGTTATTTTAAATATCAGGTTGAACAAAGAGAAACTATAATGCAGCTAAGATTAGGGGCTGATAAACAGCCTGGTATGAATGACTCTATCAATATCAAGTTTTTTTTAAAAACAGGAGGTTAAAAGTTTTAAAATTAATTTTTTCATATTTTATGTATGTATTTTAGGC
This sequence comes from Protopterus annectens, assembly GCF_019279795.1. Taxonomy (NCBI): domain Eukaryota; kingdom Metazoa; phylum Chordata; order Ceratodontiformes; family Protopteridae; genus Protopterus; species Protopterus annectens. The sequence goes on from NC_056746.1 coordinate 16,504,800, forward strand.
CTATTGTTAACAATTGTTGCTATGCTTGAGTGTTTTAGGGTCTTTTAAATTGGTTTATTGAACATTTATTGGATTATTTCTTAATTGTTTAATTAATCAGTTATCAGGATTTGTATATAATGTGTTGAAGGTTATTCCGATGAAGTCTCTTTGAGACAAAAGTGACATTAAAGTTGGTTTTCGCTAAAAGTTTGCTGTTTTCCTCCAGTTGTTTCTTGTTCTGCAAGTGTGGTGGATTTTATTGTTTGGAGTTTTCCCAGGCTACTCCATCCTCTGGAATTGTTGCTGTTATTGTGTGAAATGCAGTTCAGAGCAATACAGCTGAGCTAAGAATTTAAACAGACTGATGAAAAAACATCTCTTGGCTCCAGCCAATAATGCTAGCTTTCTAGAGAGAGCAACAACTTATCCTTACCCAGAGAATAATTTACACTGTTTATCAGACTAGCCATACATGTGGCTAAATCTTTGCTGTATCATAACTTAGTTATAGATAGTTAAATGGAATGAAAAAGTAGATTTAGCATAGTAATTCAAGAATTTATTCAGGTGACTGTACAACACAACATTTCAATTTCCAACAATAAAACAAAATGAGATGATCAAAACTTGTTTAAATGCTACTTAAAATAGCTGAAAAAAAGTTAAAATGGAGGGAAAACAGTAGATGTCACACAGGGAAACAGCACAGTAATTAACTGATCCAGTCAGGGGACTGTACAGGCACGGCACTTCAATTTAAAGCAAGGAAAATTAAATAAAATGAGGAAAACATGTTTAAATATCACTAAAAATGCCAGAAATAAAAAGGTGACAACATGTGCAGAAGAAATACCTTCCTCATTTTTCATCTTTAAATGAGGTCAAATTGCCACTTTTACCTTTTCCAGCCCACGTACATTGATATCAGCCTTCTGATGTCTTGTAGCAAAGATAACTAACAAGCCTCAATCAGTGCATGCCATTAAGCTAGAAATTTAACAAACCAATGAAAAAAAAAGCTATTGGCTGTAGCCAATATGCTGCCTTCCAGGAAACAGCAACAGCATATCCTCATCCACAGAATAATCACCACTATCACTCAGAATGACCATACCCTTAGCTAAAACTTTGCTTTGACTGTAAGTAAGTTGTAGATAATTAAATTGAAGGAAAGCCACAGATTTAGCAAATAAAAATAATGCAGCAATTAATGAATTCAAGTCAGATGACTTACAACTCTTCAGAAAATGAAATAATATTAGCAAATATCATTTAATTTGTATTAAATGGGAGAAACAGTTAAAATGGAGAGAAAACAGTAGATTTAACATGGAGAAACAACACAATTGTCAATGAATTTGGCTAAGTGACTGTATAAACACAACATTTTAATTTTCAGCAAGGAAAACAAAATAAAAATGACCAAAACATCTTTAAATACAATTACAAATGGTAGAAATCAATAGGTCACAATAAGTGTAGAAGAAATAATGTAGTTTCCCATTTCCATATTTAAAATGAGGAAAAAAACTTCACTTTTAGCTTTACAGTATGTGTGCACTGGTATCAGCCCTCTGAAGTCTTGTAGCAAAGTGAATATTAAAACTTTCCAGTATGTACAAAAAAGATCTGTACAGGAAAATGAAACCTATTTACCCAGTATTGGAAATACTGGGGATATTCAGATCCTTTTCATATTCTAGAAACTGATACTTTAAGATTCCTTTGGCTTATGTTTCTAACTAGGTAGTTTAAGGGAGAGCATGAAGTTATGTTCTCATGGCAGATAATAAGGTTTCATTCCAGAAACTTGGAGAACAGCAATTGTAATGCCATTACACAAGGGTAGCCCAGCCATGGGCCCTGGTAACTACACACCCATTACTCATAGATGTCATAGATACCTCTTCTGAAAGCACAAATATTAACGTTGTACCACAGGGATTAGTATTGGGTCCTGTCCTATGCTCAGACCTTCAGGCCTGCACTCTGGGCCAACAGTTATCTAATTTTGCAGACCACTGTAAATTGGGGCATTGTTATTCAATTTTCCACTGACTCACTACTCCAATGTGGATTAGACCAAGTTAACAATTAGTGCAAGGTCAGTGGTCTCAAACTAAATGCGAAAAAATGTAGTATTGTTAATTTTGATAAGTGAAAAATTTTCCCATACAATATAGGTGACTCACTACTCCGATCAGGCACTATTTGAAGGGATCTTGGCACTTTTGTTGACAGTTCCTCATCTTTTAACCATTTTGTCTCTTCAGTAGTTTGGAAAGTCTTCTGTCTGGCTTATCTAGTTTATAAAATCATCTCCTTTAGATCCAAAACAGTCTTAATTCCCCTTTACTCATATCTCATCAGACCCATTATTGAATATAATGCCCATTTTGGCATGTGCTTTCCTAAACTTATCACTCATCTTGAGAGACCTCAAAGATTCCTAACTAAAAAGATCAATGGCTTCAAATATCTAAATTATCAGGGAAGACTGGCAGTCCTCTCTCTGCATTCAGTTTCTTATAAACTCCTCCATGTGAATCTGTGTCTAGGCTTCTGAGCCATAAAATATGCTATTGTTTTTGACCCCCTATGCCTTCACAGAACAAATTGTTTTATAAATATTCAGTTAATGGCATGAAATCTTTATCAACAGATAAGTAAAACATATTGGGACTACAGAGTCGCATCACAATTTATCCCCTTTCCAGAACAATCTTCCAGTACATGATAAGTCACGTAGCACCCTTTCCACTTTCAAGGTGCTTGGATGGGTCCCCTTAAATTCTTCCCAGGTCTATCTTGTGTTGCCCTCCTTGATGCTGTAGGGACTTTTTGAATATGGGTTATTGGCCATGCTTGTAATGATCTTCAGGCTTATTGCCTATTGTTTACATATGAAGCTATGAACTTATAAGCTGCTGCAATTGTGATCACTTAATGATAGCTTCTAAACTGTTAAACTCTTCTTAAATGTTTGCCAATTTACAGGCTGTCACTAAGTAATCATCATTATGATCACTTATAAATAGCAGGAGGAAAAAATGGGTGTGCTGTCAGGGGCACTAAATGTACTTGCCAAAGCTGTGGTTCCAGGTGCAGTATTGCAGGTAGAACTAGATCAGAAACCACCTTCTAGACTAGGCAGAGTTCACCTCTTAGTAACATATAAGAAACAGGTTATAATATCATATCTTGAAGCTTTTCTGTATAATTACAGTGTTCCAACCCTATAATTGTTATAGTTAGGAAATATCTATACCTTTTCAAGTTCTTTCAGGGGGCTTATTGGAAGGCTACAGAACACAGTACTGCATTCAATAATGGGTTGGATCAGTGAGGTATAAAGTAGCACAATGATTTCTAGGAGCTATTAAACATGTCGTTTAGAATTACATAATCTGTATAGTATGGTTTTCTAAGGCTGGCAGCAGAAAAGGTTAAATTGTTGTGTAATTATGTGTATTAGACCATTACTCGGTCTTGTTTCTGGTTTAATGTAGTGTTTCGTTAAAACCCTATGTATTAGACTATTTCCCATAGAACTCTATGCATCAGGACATTATTGTAAGTATTTTTATTCTCATTTGTTGAAGTTTTTTTTCCCAGCCAGGTCTCTGCTGAAAAGGGGTATTTCTTGCCCAGCTGGGTTATCCTAGTCAACAAAATAAATAAATGCTTTTGCCCTTAAATCTTTAATGGCTGCCTTTTTTGTGATTTTTACCATTTGGGATAAATTATAAAGTATTAGCCTTGAATAGTTATCTTAAAATCATGACAGATAATTTACCATGAATTTTCTGCATGGACCCTAGTATACTGAAAAACTGAACCTCCCAATTCAAGAGTGGCAGTAGCTTTTCAGAATTTTCAAGGCAAAAATGTATCACCTTACAGCTATGCACACTTAGCTCTTTCTTAAGCATGGATCACCTAGTTTTCTGAACATGTATATGGATCACAGGTTAACTATTTTTGCATTCTACTTACCGTTTCTATTTTCTTCAATCTGCCCTTCTCTCATATTTTCTCTACCTTTCATTTATCATTTCCCTGCTTCATTCTTTACATTCTTCATTCTTTCCCAAACTGATTCTTCCTATAATTTGTATTTTTTTACTTATCCTTTTAATCAGTGAGCAACTGGGTTTTTCATGATAACAAGCACTCATAGGTTCATAAGTTCTGATGCCAAGCTTATAACCTGTTGGCATTAAGCTTAATTGTTTTTACCCAATTTTGCATATTTTTTTGTTTTTTATATATATATATATATATATATATATATATATATATATATATATATATAGATAGATATATACACACACACAGACGCGCACATATATATATATATATATATATATATATACATATATATATATATATATATATATATATATATATATATATATATATATATATATATATATATATATATATATATATATATATATATATATATATCACTGTGGTGGTGGTGCTGCTGTAGCGTTGTCGCCTCACAGTAAGACGTTGTCCTGTTCGATTCTCAGCTAGAGCATCTTCTGTGTGAAGACATGCGTGAATGGGCGTACCTTCGTTGAAGGTTGTGTGTCAGAGCTGGCAACTCGTCACGCAAAAATCTACTGCCAATCATTAGCAGACCGGAGTTCCGCTGTGGCGACTCCTAACTGGGAAAAGCCGAAAGACACAACTATATATATATATATATATATATATATATATATATATATATATATATATATATATATATATAAACATAGATTACTTTTTAATAGCTTACTCAATGAATGTACATTGGAGGAGAGTATTCCATAGGATTTGGAAACATCTGATGTACTTATTTCCTTTTTGGCTAATGCTAATGCTTATCTTTAAAAAATAAATTTTCAGATCTTGTGTGAACTCGCAGCTATATGATTTGGCCATAGATTTTTAAGCAAGTTTGAGCCAGTCATGTTATAGCTTTACTGACCAGGTAGCAGTCAACTCTAAGAAGTCTGTAGTATGCAGAATAAGTTTAAAACTCCTGAAGTTTTTTCTAAGTAGCTCATGCTTTCCATTTCTGTGATTTTCATGTAAAAAATCTATAGTTTTCTAGTTGTGTGACTAAAGACTGCAGTACACAACATTATATAACCTGATGCAGTAAGATAACATACGTAACAGAATTATAATTGTCAAGGATCGAGTAGATATTTATATTTGTATCAAACGGCTTATTGAATATGATTTTCTGCCAAAACTGGACATACACTAGTGAAAGCTTAATTTATCAGTCACTATGGTTCCCAAGTATTTAATTCCATTGTTATGTTTATTACTTTTGCATTAATGTCCTAATCAAACTTTATACCCTTCATGCTAATGTGGCGTCTAATACAATTTGTGTATTATTATTATTTAACAAACATATAAACAAAACCAGTACTTAACTATTTTACTAACACACTTAAATGCAGTGTTGGAGGTGCTTTTCAACAATCACTTTAGCAAACTTTTATTTATCAATGCAGCTTGAAAAGATATTTTGTTGATTAGATGTTAATGAGTTCTTAGGAATATTAAAAAAGGCCATAAAATACAAATAATCTATTTTCGTCATTCATCTCTGTCAAGCTACATGTAATATGCATTTTGTAAATGAGGCAAGACGATACTTTATTACCAAGTGCAATGAAAGTGGATGTGTACAAAGATGCAGAGAGCAATGATGACTGTATATAAGTAAGCCAGATAAAGATCTAAGAATCACATGAGAACATTTGATAGTGGTGTAAATTAGCAGCATCTGCAGTCTGAATAAATATAGGAAATGTTAGAGTTAGAGCACAGACATAATGTAATTATGGGTTACGTAGCCTTGGTATCTTGTATGTGAGTGCACTGAAAACAGTTCAGTAGTCAAGATAAGTATGCAGCAGTCCTTTAATAATTATGTAATGTGATTTGTTTTAATAAATTAATTTCACTGTGACTTTCTGAATCATGTATAATGGCAGAGCTGCAGACAATACATGCCTCTCTGGGGCAAATTACTATCATTGCTGTGAGCAAAAACTATCTTGCAATTGCAAAACAAAGACATTTTCATTTCTATCATTGCAGCTCCACTGCAGAAGTTGAAAGCTTAGGCAAAAGATCAGCAGCCTACTCGTTCCTTAAAAGAACTGCTGAACAAGAAATATGTGATGTGACCTCTATAGTAGAGCAGATAATTGGGACAGTTGCTTCTGGCACATTAAATATCCACATGCTGGGTCTCCCAGATGGAGCAGAAGACCCTGATCCCATGGAAACTTACAATGTTTTGTATGCAAAGGTTATTGAATAGCCCTGTATTGGTTAGGGCAGTTTGAGCACATCATTTGATGGCCACAAATAAATTGAAAGAAGGAGGAGCAAGTAACTCCCTAGACATGTCATTACTTAAATCCTGAAGTTTTGGATAAGAAAAAAAGTACTTCTGTCAACAAAGTCAACCCCAGGCAGAACAGGGCTGGATAATAAGGTAGTCAACATTGCTTCTGATTGCTTAGTACTTCTGTTTCAAAGGAAAAATGCCTTTGTACCTGTAATGCAGAAGGGGCAGAATAAGGGTTGGGAGGGTGGCCTAATGGTTAAGGTGTTTGCCTTATAAACACAAGGTGCTGGGTTTTAGTCTCACAAAGGATAACTGGCTAGGCTTAAAATGGCTCACAAGGGCAGTTAGCCTAGTACTAATCTATGATCTTATGAATAAGGCTGCGGTACCCTGCTCCCTTTTAAAACCTTAAGGAAATTGTGTATTAATAGGAGGAATGATATCCTTACCTTTTACTTCCCAAACTAACTGGATGCATCTTTCAGTAAACAGTCTCTTTGTAATTTCCTGTGGCAAAAGTTGCTCCTAGTATAATAGGTCATGATGATGTGTGAGTATGTGTGTGGGATAGGGAGCGTGGCTATGTGCTCAGTAGGGTTTGGGTGCACAGGAAGTGAGATTAGTCACTCCAGTCCACCTCTTCAAAAACAGCTAAAGGTAAGGAAAAGTAGAGATACAGAGTGGTGTCACCACAAGGACAGATTAGCAGTAACTCTTACCTAAAAAGACAGAAAGTTTAAGTTCACATCCTTAAGGGAATATTTAAACAAATATGAAAACACAATAGTGATGGTATCACTGACACAGTTCTAAGGATACAGCCATGAATCACTGAGTGTGCCTTCTCTTTACCAGTAAGATCATACTGTGGAGGAGGCAGCAGAAATATCTTCAGAAGTTCTAATAAACACTTAACATGCCCTGGTTGTTTGCTTGTTAATGTATATATATTTTTTTTACATTTGTTTACCAGGAAAGTCCACCTTGGAACAAAGCCAATTTTCAGTGGAGGCCCAGGGAGAAAAGCAGGAGGAAACCCACAAGAACACAAAGAGGACATGCAGACTCCACACAGAAGGCAATCCAGCCAAGAACCGAACCAGAGAACCTCTTGCTGTGAGGCAACAATGCTACCACTGCACCACTGCACCATCCATAAGAGTAGCAAAGTATAGGGCTGTGAGAACAGCAACAATATCAGTGCATGCTGATCCAGTTATAGTTTAATTTACATAGCAGTATAATTATCTATTCTTGACACTCTAATTACATTTTCTGATGTGGCTCTTTTCCTACTGGGCAACTGTGGTGTTGGAATTCCATTCTGAAAAAGCATAATATTGGATGTTTTACAGTGGTAGAATGTACTTGTTGAGGCATTATGTGGAAGGCTTTATCTGCATTATAAATTAAAATAAAAAATGAATAAAGAAAACGACAAAAAATGTCTTATGAATAAAATAGCATTTGCTACATTGGCAAAGCTTTCAATAGAGTTAAAATACCATTTATTTCAAAAAGCAAAATACACACAGAAAAGCATTTAAATGAATCAATGATAAAAAGTCACAATAAGACCATTAAACAATCGCCCAATCAAATATTTCCAACTGCAGTCAGTATTTAAAACAAAACCAACTTATTATACAACAATGAAGTGCCCTGTACCAACTTCTTGTTCCCATGAGATGGCAGTACACTGCCACCATTTAACAAAAATAAAAAAAACACACATTACAGCTTACATTTATACACAAACAGTAAAATGATGTCACAAGAACTGAAAATAAAGCATTCCAAAAATGTATATACTGGTGAAAGGAATCTATGTAGCATTAATAACTATCTGTTTCTGGCTAAAAAATATACTGCCCCTTATAGTATCTGACTTCTTTCAAGACCAAAAATAGAACTTTTAGAATTCTTAGAGGCAGTAGATTCACAATCTGAGCTCTTTTTCAAGACTAAGCAATGACAAACAATGTAATCACTCTTGTAGCTTCCATAAATCCTGCTGGATTTTGAATTAGCAGTCCCTGGCAGGATTTTATGTGACTTTATTTTTTTTTTTATTTAGAATATAACTTTTCTTTTTCCACAGTTACATTGCATGGAGGGGGAAAGTCCCAACAAGCTACTGCTGAAATAAGCCACATTATCATGTGGCTTAGTGCAGCAATTTACAAGGAACATTCGACCTGTACTGAAGCTTTGCATTATCAAGAAACAGAGTTTAATTTTTTTGAAAATTCAGTATGTTTCCACAGTAGCAAATATGCAGTTACATATCATTATAAACATTGCTCTTTATATATTACACTTTTGGTAAAAAAGGCATAAACAATGCAAGCATTTTACATTTATTTTTATTCACTGTAACTTTAGTGCAAGTCCTTATGTATTTTTTTTTGAAAGAAGAGTAGCATTTTCACAAATTCTTTCTTTATAAAGACAATGATAGCATGCTTGTAGTGGTAAAGATCGCCACATACCTAGCCTCACTGTTTGTTATTAATGTATACCAGCTCAACAGGTATCTATCATTACAGAAGTGGTGAAGAATGGCCATGTTATCAGATTTGTCAGCAATGACTAACTCATCTGCTGGACACAGACAAAGTATCATATGTACAAGTATTACACTGTAATTGTACAGCTGTCAGAATGCATCTATATTACATAATCGAACTTTTAAAAGTTCGAGCATCATACGGTCGACACCATATGATCGAATTTTTAAAAGCTTAAAAATGTAAAAAAAAAAATAAACCAAAGAAAAAACCTACCTGAATGGTTTAAGCAGGGGAGCAAGCCCCCTTGCACCCCCCACACTCCCTGCTCTTTAAATATACCAACTCGAAGATTGCACTACAGTGCAGAAAAGGGAAATCTTCCCATTCCGCACTGTACAGAGATCTCTGTTGAAATGTTTGAACTTTTAAAATTTCGATCATATGGTGTCGACCACATGACATTCAAACTTTTAAGAGTTCGCCGATGTGATATAGACCCATCAGAACACGATGGTTTGTTACTGTATCATGGCAAAACAGTAGTACCTTCATCACAATGTGCTGAAGTGTGAAAGCAAATACACAAAGGATGGCAAGGTCTCACAAAGGCTTGTGAAAGAGCCATGATATTAGTGTAGTGGCCTAACATTAATCTAGACATTGCAGACCTTGTACTAAACTGTCAGTTCTGTATTATCTGAAAACTATCGCAAAAATAAGAACCATTATCGCTGATACCCTTACCACTAGGTCTTCGGCAAAAGATAACTGCTCACTTCTGTAAGTTTGAGGGAAAAGCTAGTAACCTATTATTCTTGTGACATATAATATTAAACATACCGACTTCAACTATCTAATAACAAAATTCAAAATCATTTTCACAAGATATGGAATAACTATTGAACTGCTTACAGACATTGATACCCTGGTTGGGTCAACTGAATTTTAACAGTTTACTGATGACTATGGTTTTACTAATTTTACACCATATTCTCACCATTGCTAGTCAAATGGAACAACTGAGAAGGCAGTCCAAGCAGCCAAAAAGATCTTGAGACAGCTTGAGCCTCACAAAACTCTCATATCATATTGAGTAACTCCAGACAGTGTCACGGGACTAAGACCATCACAGTTAATGCTTGAAAGACAAGTAAGGACTAACATGTCAATGAGGCAATCCAAAGCTGAGCCTAAAACTATTCCTTATAAGTCCATAATACAAAAAACAAAGAGTTAAAGCTTATTACAAGAGATTCTACAATAGATGATATTCCATCAGACGTTTCCTGTCCTTCAATCCGGCCACCCAGTGTGCATAAAGTTAGAGGGGAGCGACAGTGGGACATAGCTGGTGCTGCAGTTTGAAAAACCAATGAACTGAGATAGTACATAGTGCAAACAAAAGATGGCACCATAGTTAGACATAGTCAGAGGCATGTTGAAGCAGTTCCAGACAGAGGTGTGGATGTCCCATCTGGCACCCGGTGCAGTTCCCTGATCTTGCACCTAACATTAACACTCCTACCAGGGGCAAGGTCAAGATTGTCTTTGCTACACATTTGGCTTTCTGCAACTTAACTTGCACCACATAGGAAGTTCTGAAGCAAGAGCTTCATTCCTAAAAGCAAATGCATTTCTATACCAGCATTTAGAAATGCCAGAATAGAAATAAGCACTGTACTGCACTACAGCCAATTGCGAGCCCTAATGCCTTGTGCCTGGGAATCTGTCCACTTTGTCCAATCCTAGCCATAATTCTGGATCCAGATTAGCCACAAGCAGAATGTTGAGTTCCTGAATGCCAATTCCCAGCATATGAACAAATGGTAAACATGCCCTAAGCTGGTCAAAGTACTTGTTTCTTCAAAAGCTTTACCATAGCCCAGTATTCAAGACAAAGATGGAAGTTCTGAATCCAAAGCATGTGGTGACAGTCTGTATGCAGTCAGCCCTAGTGTGACTGACCTTATCCTGTATAGATTATTCCACAAAGTGACTCTAGACAAAATGCTATCCATTATAATTATTTGTCTAATCACTTACTTTCTATGCATTCTAGTTCCAGTCATATGATTCATAGTGGACAAGAAGATAGAATTGTGTCAAGGTATAAGATTTTAACTAAATAATATGGTGTATTTCTGCAAGAGTAATATCTATCTCACTTTTTGCTATGTCATAAAGAATAACCTGTAAAGCTTGTTTAAAAGTTTAGAGCACTTGAACAGTCAGTAACCTTCAGAAGCAGTCTTTTTATAGTCACACCAACCAGGTGGCCAAATGCTTGACACACACTCCCCCTCCTGATCCTGCCATTCAGGTCCCATTTCTGTGTCCCTGCCCTCTTTAAACATACCCTGCCTGCACGGAGCAGCACAGCTCTTATGCTTTAGTTAAGAAAACAATTTCTCCTTTTTAAACTGTTGCAAACTGTCTGCTACAAATACAGCAAACAGTTGCTAGCCCTACAGTTTATAACCTGCCTGCATGTAGTACTACAGCATTCAGGTTTTAGTTAAAAAAAAATATATATTTTTTTCTTTTGAACTGTAGCAAACAACTTGTTATAATGTAGCAAGCAGTTGCCACAGTTTAAATCACACATGGAATGCTACAGCATTCAGGTTTGACTGCAAATGTGATACCCGCTTTTAAAACCAACACTTTGCACCCAGGGCAGTTGCCCCTCTTGCCCTGCCCTAGCTACACTGCTGTTAACCTTAAACATGTTGAATATATGTATCAGTCATGTACATAACTGCACTTAATAATTTCAGTGAGAAATTTCATTATCCTTGGAGGGTATGATGATAAGAAAATATAGCTGCTATGTGCTTATATATGCTGTGATAGCATTTCCACTTTAAGAAGTAATATATTGTATTGCTGTTTTAAGAAGTACTATATCCTATAATGTGTTTGTGATGGGGTGAAGAAAATGTTAACATCATTCATATTGTGCTGCCATTTTGTAAAATATTAAAGTTGTTGTCCTAGCCCCATAACACAGAGGGATATAGCCCTGATGACTCTCCAGATGACCTGTGCTAGCTTAGTGTCACTGGCACTGGAGGGATTGGGAAGGAAGTGTATGAGAGTAGAGTGGCCATTGCTAACTAATTCATCCCTGGGGAGGGAGTGAGGCAGCATGGCTGTCTGGAACAGTAGCATGGACAGCCTGGCTAACTCTGCACTGCAAAAAGTCAGGAGGTTGCACATGCACAGATGCATGTACGCACTTCCTTAATGCAGCCTTTGCAGAGTTTTCAAGGTTGCTGCAGTGTAGTGGGTTAGGTCATGCTTCCTCACAGTAGTATGATGCTGCATTTGCATGTTTAATTCCCTCACCAGCCCTGGGCATGGGTTAGGTAGAATCTGGGGGTAGGCTAAGATAACTCTGGTAGACCAAGTGAATGAGAAGAGAAGTTAATGTTAACTGATGATCAGCTGTGGGTTGCTAAAAAATATTTTAGTTACTGTTTTACTGAAAATGCTGGTGTTGATAGCATTGATTCTTGCTGGTATGACTGGGTAACAAGAGGTGTGCATTGTAACATATGGTACTCCCAAATGTATGGTACTATTTCATCCTGAAAGCAAACATTAACTTCATCCAAACTATCCACCAGAGTTTTTAAACTTTTGGGAACAAATGTTAGATGATACAGAGTTTTAATTTGAGAGGACACAGTATGAAAATGTAGACTTCCTATACACCAGTTCTTGGACTACTATGCAGTGAAGCAGTGAATGAAGCAGAACTTGATGGGGAGAAAGAGAGGGAGAGAGATGGGAAGACTGTCTATATATTATACAAAAGTAGTAGATTTCAGATAAGGAGAAGACTCTTGAGAGGGGGGATAATATCTACACAGTGAGGGAAAAGAAATCTAATCATGTGGGTAATACAACGATAACTGGCTGGAACAATTTACCTGGAACTAACATCAATGTAGTAGGTTGGGAGGTCATATATTTGAGGCCAGCAAAGGTAATAATACATAGAAAATTCCAGATATTATCTTGGAAGTGTTTACACAAATATTTTTACACTCCTGATAGTATACAGAAAATGTTTCCGGATAGTAGCACCTGTTGGAGATGTGGGGATACAGACACTGGATCGTGGGCACATATTTTTAGGATTAGAGACTTTTAAGGTCTACCAAGAGAGACTCCTATAATTGAAGAGGGGGGGGGGCATCTTCATTGATGGAGAAATATTTCTTGGAAGTGGAGACTGGCAGTTAGATTATAGTCTTAGAGAAACTGGAATGGATAATTATTTTTTTAGCAAACAAAAAAATGAAGAGGAGGTGGAAGAAGGCCTAACCCCATTCAGTTAAAAAGCTAATTATTTCAATTGTTAGGATGATGGAGGAGGACAAATGGTTATGTGGCAAGTAGAAGAATATATTCATTAGTAGGTGGTTGGCTAACACTGATGGACAGGCTAACTGGCAGAAATCTTACAGGATCGATTAAGTAAGGATCAGTGGATTTGCCTGATTTTTTGTCATATGGGGGGTTGAATTTGGTGGTTAACATCCCTGATTGTTTATTATGCTTAATTGTTTATCAGTCATCCCGGGAATGGGGATGCAATAGTAGTGAGAATAAAACAAATGGGGGGGTAGAATATGTAAGGGACAAGACAATATACAAAGTGTATATAGTTTATATATTTTTGCTGGTGGTGGTGGTAGTCGTGGCAGTTTGCGGGGAACATTGTATAATTTGTTGTTTAATTATTAACCATTGAAGAATTATCATTGTGTCGGGTTATTTGGGAGTTTGTTCTTGTTCATTGATGATTAGAAGAGTGTATAAATGATATGGGCTGTGAAATGTTGACTTGCAAATATCATTTGCTAAGGAACCAGATGTGTAGTCTTATAGGGAGGCCTCTAAAGGCTGTTATTTCTGACATTACTGCTAGTTGTACCAGCTGTTTCATACAATAGTGAAATATGAACCATGTTAAAGGATTGCACAGACTTGTAATGTTTTGGGACACTTTGTCATAGCAGAAGTGGTACTGTAACAAAAATCTATAAAGAAAGCTTTCATAAATTGTAATGTTGATTGTTTTCCATAGACTGTTACATGTACCCCAGTATTAGGCTGAACCATCCTGTATTAGTTAGTTTCACGTTTTAGGTGGTTAAGAATTAAGAAACCAGCCACTGGTGAATTAGAAATATATCCACCATGCATGCGGATAGCATGGACTGTTTGTCTTGTGGTTTGTTGTTTAATAAAGGACTTATTTCAAAAACAAATTACTCACCAGAATTAATTTTGGTGTGTCTGTTATTAACATGCTGCAGGTTTTTCAAGAACTAAGAATTTAGTGGTCATGACAATCTTAGCTGACTTCAGAATTAACTTTTTGAAAAATATGTTTCTGTGTCGTCATTTACACATGCTATTCAGCAAAAACAAAAGAGAGTATATGACATATGGGAATGGTACATTTGATTCTTAAACTTATCATATAATTGGATAAAATGGGAGTTGTAAGAAAAGATCTTCTTGAAAAAGTACAACAGTTATACACCAACCACATCCACTCCAAATGAATATCAACAAAAACACAAAGCTAAAGCAAAGCTCCAAAAAGCACAACACCAGAGTGAAAAATTCTCAAGTAAAATTTATTCTGGTACCTCGGCCCTTCACCTTCAAGGAATACACATATCACATCACACCCCTGTTTTATACAATCATCCAAATGCAATTAAGCTAAATTAGTGCAATTAACATCAATAATATTCACTTTACTTAAAGGCACAGCAAATTCAATACCTTCTATCTTAAAAGACAGAATTATTTTCAATGCATATTATTCAACCACAAACATGTTAAAACACACCGATTTTTCATTTCACTATATATATATATATATATATATATATATATATATATATATATATATATTTAAACCGTATAATAAAATACACATATGTTTTTATTCATATCATGTTTTAATGTAACATTATTTAAAGTATAACATTTTATTTATAACCTCAAATACATTTTAGTCAAAAATACATTTTATCCAAAAACCCTCGTGGGCGAAAGGCTGAGGTACCAGAATAAATTTTACTTGAGAAAAGTACAACAGTTACCCTGTAATTAATGGTACATGCTAAAGAAGAGGCTATCTCCCATATATAAGTAACCAACATGAGAAGAGTAAAACAAAATGTTAACGCTGGTACTGGCAATGTAATAAATGGCACAGCTCGAACAGAGAGATGTCTTTAATAAATAATCCACACGATTAGAAGCAGTTCATCTGATTTCCACACAGTAAAAACGAATCATCAGGTTACAAACAAGAATATGGTTAAGTGCTTTCATCTGTAATCGACAGACTTCCTCAGAACCATATAGCATTTAAAATCACTTGTTTAAATACATTTGTTGGTGCCAAAAATTTGAATGAATTTAAAGAAACATGTCCATATATAGAATAAATAGAATAATTAGAATAAATAGAATGAATAAAATAAATAGAATAAAATACATGAAAATACATGAAATTCAATGCAATTACACTTACACATAATTAATCTACGTAGTGTAAAATAAAATAAAATAACCTTGTACATATAATGTTACTAGCTATGCCCTAAACTGTGTATGTTAATTATTTGAATTAATAATCAATGATGTGTGTTTATACAATAAACAATAAGTGAATAATAAATAATGATATAATAATAATAATGGATTACACTACATCAAGGTGAGAAAGGGTTTAATACTTATACTATCGTTAATGCCTGGGAATTGGCATCTGTGAGTATTTGCCATTTGCTCTCTTTCATTGCTAAAAGTGCTTTCCAATTCCCACCTTCTGCCAAAATGTCCACTTGATCAATTACAGCAAACTTAAATTGATGTGTGTCATCTTCCATACAAATATGTTTATACAATGCATTATTTTTATCCTTTGTCTTAATTTTATAGAAGTGCTCATATATACGTTTCCTTAACTGTCTCTCAGTTTTTCCTATGTAAAATGCTGGGCAGGCTGTACAGGTAGCTAAATATACTACCTGTTTGGTGTTACAATTACCTGCCCTGCATCTCACATATGTCCTGTTGATGTCCTCTAACTTAATATCCAACACTTCATTTATATTTCTGCATTGCTTACAAGATCCACATATGGTGGTGCCCGTTGATTTCATTTTAAAATAAGTTGAATTTGCTGCCAATAACTTTTTAATATTGGGAGCTGTTTTATATACAAACCTAGGACTCCTTCCCAATATAGAACCTATTTCATCATTAACTGTAATCAAATTCCAATGTTGTTTAACCATATCTTTGATATATTGTACATATGGGGTATACATCAAGACACATACTCGATTATTTGTATCAAAAACTAAAGAATTATTCATTCCTGTCTCAGTGTTAATACCTTTAAACGTTCTACCTAATAAAGGTAGATATTTAATACCCCATTGTTTTTTCACATATCTGACTACATCATTTAATAGAACTAATGGGTAACCCCTATTACTAAACATATCGAATATAAGCTGAAGTTCTTGTTCCATAACTTCTCTGGTAGATGACATGCGGGCAGCCCTTATGCATTGTCCCTTAAAAACATTTTTGAACATATATGGTGGGTGATTACTATCATATTCAATGTAGTCATTAGAAAAGGTGGTCTTCCTATATATTCTAGATGCAAATCCCCCAATAGCGTGACTGATGTAAGTGTCCAAATAGGCTATACCCTCATCACTGACGTGATGTGTAAATGTTAAAAATTCTGTGGTACCATTGATGTAATCCATTAATGCCCCTATTCTCTCATGTGTACCCTTCCATAAAATAAATAAATCATCCAAATATCTGGTATAAAAAACTATATCGGAATAAAATGAACTTTTAAATAAAAATTCTGTCTCCCATTCTAACATGACAAGATTGGCAAAAATAGGGGCACATGATGCCCCCATAGCTACCCCATTACACTGTCTAAAAAATTCTCCTTGAAAATGGATATAATGGTGATCCAAAATTAATCCCATCATGTCAGTAATTAGACAAATTTTATCCCAACTCATGTTTGAAAATTTTCTCAAGCTGTTACAAAAATATTCAAGTCCAATCTCTCTGGGTATACATGAAAATAAATCGACCACATCAATAGTAATGAAAATAAGTCCTGCATTCCAAATTTCAGGCGTAAGTTTGCTCAAAAAATTCCAAGAATCCTTAGTCAAATGTGATATATTCTCATAAATAGATTTGGTCCATCTGTCAATGACCACACCCATGTTATATGATTTAGACTTGGACCCAGAGATAATAGGTTGAAATGGAGGGTGAGTTAAGCTTTTGTGTACCTTGGGTATACCTATAATATTGGCCAATGTTGGATATTCTACTTTCAAAAATGAATAAATCTCATTGGTTATTCTATTATCAATCAAATATTCTTCCAGGGTTAAATCTATTCTCTTATATCCTATATTGATTTCATTTAATGAAACAACTTCATAATTACCTGATTGGTATAAAATATTGTGTATTTCACTCATGTAATCAAATGAATTGTATACCACAATTCCGCCCCCTTTATCTGGCTTCATTAATCTGATTTCATTATTATTCATAAATTGGTAAAGGCAAGCACGTTCTTCTTTAGACAAGTTGTCCTTGAAGGCATTATTATATACCTTCCCTTTCTTAACATTATTGTTAAATCTATAAACATCTTGACACACCATTTTTTCAAAATTCATTACTTGTGTGTTTGTAACTGGGATATATGTACTTTTCTTTTTAAAAACCTGATGTGCTGCCGATGTTTTGTTATCCCTTTGATGGTCAAACTGTATCGCTAAATTAAGTCTTCTACAGAAAAATTTTATTTCTTTGATAGTATCCACTAAATTAAAATCTGCTTTTGGAATTAACTTCATTCCTTTGCTAAATAATGTAAAAAATTCCTCAGTAATATTTAATTCAGTATAATTAAATACATTAAATCCATTGAATGTGTACAGAATACTTTTACCACCTTCTAGGTAATCAGAATTATTGTCATCTTTCTCATTTAAATAATTCTTTATTGGCTTGGGAGATGTTCAGGTTTCAATTGCAGTCACACTAATGACATTCATATTTGTATTAACTGTAGCCAAGCTGTTGAATACTCTTTCATGTTCCACTAATTGTATGTCTTTTTTGGGGCAGGATAAAATCTGCCCCCCTGAAAATTTGTATTCTTATCTATTTGTCTTGTCCTGTTCCTATAACTGTAATGTCTATCTCCATCAAAAACAGGTCTATCTTGTGGCCAAATATATGCCCTATTAGCGTAATATTGTTCCACATCACGCTGTATTTTCCTACTCTTCCTATTGTGTATACTCTTAGCTTTCTGTTCTACTGTATGAAATTGTCTATCATAAAAATCTTTCCACTGATTAAATGAAACATTATTGACAATATCATGGTTCAGTTTATCCACTTCCCTTGCTAGGACAGACAATTTTTCATCATTATGCCTGATCAACAACTTCATATAATCAAAGCCAAAATTATCAAACATCTTGTTGAATTCATTAATAATACCTATATTATATTCTACTCCCAAGGGTAGTTTAAAAAATCTTAAGCCCTTGGGAACAATTTGTAAGGCAATACATTTTACTAAATAAGCATTGTCGATTTTTATATTCTTAATAGATAATAATTTCTTTCCTAAAACATTAATCATATCTTTAATGGACTCATTTGATAAACTGGGACATCTCCCATCATTAGCAGCAACATTATATTCATCAACATTTTTAAAATCATACTCATCACTCAAAAATTTGTCTAGAAAATCTCCATTGCAAATGTTTGCATCACTATTAACATCATACTTACGTCCACTAAAATTATGATACTTCTGTTTGTAATATGGACTAGAAGCATCTCTCTGTTCGAGCTGTGCTGTTTATTACATTGCCAGTACCAGCGTTAACATTTTATCTCCTATATATTGCTGAATGTGCATGCATTCAGCATTAAATCTGATTTTATACATTTCATACTTTTCCGTCTTGCATATTTGTTATTTTGTTAAATCAGACTTGCTATAATAGTTTTCACTATTGCTGCAGTTCTGCTTTTGAAAGGTACCTTCCTACTGCTATGGATATACTGCAGTAGAAAACACAGAAATTCTGTGGCACACAACATACACACATATGTAGCACAAGTTCCACGTCAAAATATTGAAAATACAAAATGCTAAAGGTACAAAATCTCAAAAGTACAAAATGTTGAAAGTGGAATTTGCCCTTTCCCCACAGTTGTGCAATTGAGTTGGTATATAAAATTAGTAAGGGGTGTGAGGGGGGGTGCAGTCCCCCCACATGGGAGCTGCAGAATGGCTTGCCCCCTGTATTATTTACTTTTAAAAATTTTGTGCTTTAGATCTTTTGTGCTTCAAAATTTTGGCTCTTCAAACAAACATAACAGAACAGTAGCCCACTATTACTTTACTTGCGTATAAGACATCTGTGTGCAATTGTGGGCATGATCCTTAATGAGTGTGTTGCAGCAAAGTTTCGTAGCAAATCATAACATAAAAAGACGTTATCTTGCAACCCTTTATTTTTTATGTCATATTTATTTATTTTAATTTGTGAACTGGGTAATCCCCCTAGACACAAGTGCCTTTTTTACAGGGGTGACCATGTGACTTTCTCAGAGTCACACAGTAGGCAAATTGAGGTGGAAGGAATCAAACCCTATACTCTTGACTACAGGAAGCAGCTTGTTAAAAGTCTTGTGGGGATTGACATGAACAACTACCATAATGTGCAGCAAAAAATTGTGATTATCAAAATATATTTCACTGTGTTTAACTTTGATTTGATATTCAGAAATATTTAGGAAGAACACTGCTCATTAGCTGTGCATACTGCAGCAAATCTATTAAACATTTTATCAGTGCATGGCAATATGTTGATAGGCTTTAATTTGATCAATTCTGTTGCAACGAACACACAGGGGAACCAAATAAACCCAACAGTGCCCTGTTTTTTAAGATTTTCAGAATTGTGTAGGTACAGAAATCAACCAAGTGTGTCTGTATGTGTGTGTGTGTGTGTGTGTGTGTGTGTGTGTGTGTGTGTGTGTGTGTGTGTGTGTGTGTGTGTGTGTGTGTGTGTGTGTATCTCTCTCTCTCTCTCTATATATATATATATATATATATATAAATACATATATATATATATATATATATATATATATATATATATATATATATATATATATATATATATATATATATATAGATAGAGAGCAGCCACGGTGGTGCAGTGGTAAAGTGATTAGCATTGCCGCCTCACAGCAAGAGGTTCTCTGGTTCGATCCTTGGTTGGGGTGCCTTCTGTGTGGAGTCTGCATGTCCTCCCTCTGCTTGCATGGGTTTCCTCTGGGTGTTCTGGTTTCATCCCAAAGACATGCTGTAGGTGGATTGGACACTCTAAATTGGCCCTTGGTGTGAGTATGTGCATGTGTGTGCCTTCTGTGGAAGGTTGGGTGCTGGGCTGGCAACTCAACACTGTAAAATTTTTCTAGTGGAGGGCTAGCTGGGGAAAACAGCTCCACAAAAATGCAAGTACAAGAATACAGAACTGCAAAATGCAAGAATAAAAAATGCATTACAATATGACTGTACAGCCTACAAAAATGAAAAATGCATTAAATATTGCTGAACAATTTAAAAAATAGGCTTTGCAGAACTAAGTAGAAAGATGAGGTAATGTTAATTAAGGTTATACGAGTTAAGAATCTAAAACTTAACTTGAAAATATCTTCTAGTATTATGCATCTAAATACAATATATAAAAGTATAGCAGGCAATGAAATGAGATGAAATCAAATAAATAAGTTGTCAAACATAAACTTATAGTTTAGCAAGAAAACAAAATATATCATAACCACTGATTAATGTGAATAAGGATAAGTAACCATGTTGGATGACATAGATAGAAAATGTATATTATCTATGCTTAAGAAGATAATAGAGCTGCAGGTTCTATAACTGGGCTCCTATAAATTCTGCATTTTGAATGCAGCACTGACATATCAGAAATCAGTTAAGATCAGCTATTTTAGCCAGTTTTAATAAAAGTGACAAAATGACACATAACACAGCTAATCATTGTTCGTAGTTATTACTAAATGTACTAATGCATGGTATTGTAGTGCCTGTCTGCTGGTTAAGACTGGTATATTCTTTTCTAGTGCATGGAGTGGTGCAATTATGCTCCAAATTAAGGGAGAAGGCAACAGCATTTTAACATAAAAAAGTTGTTTAACAAAGCTTTGTTAAGCACCTCCAAGCACTAAGCATGAGTCTCACACTAGAGCATAGTCAGTGGCAGTGGCTTAATTGCTTAGAGCTGCTCGTCGTTTGGCATCTACACCAGAGAGTTCCAGTAAATCTGCTTGCAGCTAAGGTAATCTTCTGCTAAAAAGACAAACATAAGTATTATTTTGCACTTCCATTGATAATTGTGATTGCATTTTATTAGTTTCCAGTGATATTTGCTGCATTTGTTGCACTTTATTGCTCCACCACTGCTTTAAGTACTTTTTGCCTTGTATCAGATAGTCAGGGCTGTTGTATCTAGATTCTGAGGTCATCTTATGCTTGGGCTCCAAACCAGCCATTTTACATTAAGAAGTTTTTTTCTGCACTCTTATGGCAGAAGTATTTTGATCTAAACCTATCTGAGTTGGGGACTGCTGGTGGAAGACTTGTTGTGTGCTTTCCTGATTAGTAGTTAGCTTAAAACCTGTTTCATTTTACCTGTATATAAGCCTCATGTTTGCATAGGTTTTGGCTTAATTGCTCAGAGCTGCTCGTCATTTGGCGACTACACCAGAGAGTTCCAATGAATCTGCTTACAGCTTAGGCAATCCTCTGCTAAAAAGATGAAAACTATTATTTTACACCTCTATTGATTATTGTGATTGCATTTTATTAGTTTCCTGATATTTGCTGAATTTGCTACACTTTAAAAAATGTACTGTTCAATTTTATGTACTTATTACATTGCATCTGATAGTCAGGGCTACTGTATCCAGATCGTGTGGTCTTCTTACACTCGGGCACCAAACCAGCCATTTTACATTAAGAAGTTTTTTTTTCTGCACTCTTGTGGTAGAAGTGTGTTGATCCAAACATATTTGAGATGGGGATTACTGTTGGAAGGCTTATTGTTTGCTTTACTGATTGGTCATTAACCTAAAAACCTGTCCCTTTTTGCCTGTATATAAGCCTTGCATTTGTGAGCAGCTGCTCTCTGAGCAGGGGGGTTAGCAGTGCCTGCAGTGGTGGTTAGCAATGCACTATACAGACCTAAATGCCTTGAAGATAACATTTCCCTAGAATAACTTTCACTGAAATCATATCCCACCCCCTTCTTCTCTAGGAGCAATTAAATTGTACGCTGAGCAGCATTGCTTTGTTGATTAACCTTAGACTACATAAAGTACAGTTCCAACTCATAATATTTGTGCTACCAGTACAGTCCAGTCTTATTAACCCATTCCTTTTCCTGATAAAAACAATAGTAAGAACCTGATATCATAGATTGACAGTTTCCTACCATCTCTGTAGCCAGCCTCATGGACATGGGCATCCTGAGGCAATGCAGCAATGTTCAAATGTATACTGACAGCTACTTAATCCTGAAACAAACAAACACTATATGTGGCAGATGTAGTTACACTATGAAAATAGAAGCAAGACTCTCACATACAGACAAATCAAATGTCAAACCGGCTGTCAGCACACACACATCACTTCCCACACTAAATAAGGATTTGACACTAACCCACATAGGTGGAAGGACTTACTAGTAACTTATCAAAATCGCAGAGGGCTCCCCAACACTGCCTTTAGAAACCATATATACACACACAACAAAGCAAGCAACAACCACAACACATAATAATACACACACCAGTGTCTCAACAAACTAGCCCATAAGGCAAAACGCCACAAGACCTAACATACTGATCACAGCCTTACTGACCTTACTGTATAAGTCCAACTTAACTGTATCTCAATACCAAACTGCTACCCCTCCCTCAATAATTGTGACATACTTGTCTCAGAACTTCAACTTCACCCTAAAAAGTCATCACCAAAATTGTAATCTATATTCCACCGAGTAATACACCTGCTAGCCTTGAAGACTTCTTATCCTGGTGTTCATCCACATACTCACAAGAAACCCTTATTCTGGGGGATTTCAACCTAAATTGGTTCACCTGTATATCAGAACCACCAAGTAATCTAATAAATCTCCATGGCTATCAGCAGCTAGCCCAAATTCCAACTAGATGTGATAAAAAATCTAAAAGGGAATCCATCCTTGACTGGGTCCTAACAATCCCACATTGTACCCCCACACAGTCACTCTCCCAGACACCTTAAGTGACCACAACATAGTATACATTATATGTAGTAGAACAAGCATATGCAAAACCACTAAATATAAATCCACTAGAAACACAAAAAAATTATTTCTTGAGGTCCTCAATACTTTACTCTGCAACTGTGACTGGACCCCTCTAAAAACCCTCCCACTTGACCAGGCTGTGGCATATTTCAACAAAACATTTCTACAACACCTAGACACTGTCACTCCGTTGTGCAAAATCAAGGTTAGAACCTCTACAAACCCCTGGCTCAGTAAAGAAACCAAACAAATCCTCAAGTCCAGAGATACTGCCTGGCTTTACTGTCAAAAATACAAAGAAACACAAAGCCTAACTAAATACAAAGAGCTGCGCAACCGTGCAAAAAAATGCATTAGGCTGAACAAAAAAATCCAGCTACATGACATTGCAAACTAAATACCAACACAACCCCCAAAATTTTGGAAAAAATGTAAACCAGCTACTAAAATCCACCCAAAAGGCTACCCCCAAACCAACCACCCTTGACACTAAAGTTCCCATCGAAACACAATTCAACTCCCACTTTGTGAACGCAATTATATCCTTAGTATCACAGGACAGTTCCAACCTCACTATCCCCCCTCCCCAACATGAATAACACTTAATGCAAGCTTTAACTTCAAAACAGTTTCTACCACTTCAATCAAAAACATGCTCTCCAAACTAAAAACCTCATCAACAGCAGCCGATCTACTCCCCAGCTATTTCTTGAACCTCACAGCAGATGCCATTGCTATCCCAATCGTCACTCTCATAAACAGATCAATTGTGGAAAACTATGTGCCCAAACTCTGGAAAATATCCTATGTTACACCCATACATTAAGGCGTGACTTTCACTGAACTTAATAACTACAGACCCATTGCTATACTCTCCCCCTGGCCAAAATCCTAGAAAAATGCATCCATACCCAGATGCTAAAATATCTCCTAGACAGCAACATCCTGTCACCTACTCAGCATGGTTTCAGACCTGCCCATAGTACCACTACAGCCCTCCTCTGCTTCACAGACACAGTAAACCATCTCAAAAATGAAGGCCTACAAGTGTCAACTCTTTTTTTGGATATGTCCAAAGCATTTGACACAGTCTTGCACCAAATCCTGCTAAACAAACTAAACTGATATCACATATCAAATTCCACTCTTACCTGGTTCCAAAGCTACTTAACTGACAGGTACCAAGCTGTGAAATGGGAAAATTATCTCTCTCCTCAGCTGCCCATAACTATAGGAGTCCCACAGGGTTCTATCTTAGGACCACTACTATTCACAATCTTCACAAATGTCCTCCATACCTCCACACAGCATGCATCTATCATTCAGTATGCAGATGATACTACCTTAATCTGTGCTGCACAAAACATTCCCAACCTCCTGCAAACAACTCAACTAGCATTCTTTGACATTGAAAACAACCTTGCCAAAGCCCAGCTTATCCTCAAGCCAAAGAAAACTCAGCTTATGATTATAACCAGTTCTAACAAAAACACTGATAACAGTTAATTCACTATCTACTCCACAAATGCTACTCCAATCGCTCCAGTGGCACAGGGTAAGCTATTGGGAATAACTATAGACTCCCACCTAAAATTTGACAGTCATCTCAACTTAACTATTAAAAAGTACATGCCAAACTGGGATCACTCTACCGTATCAAACCATTTCTTACCAACAACACAAGATCAGCCATTGCTCGCTCCCAGCTTCTA
Source organism: Protopterus annectens (assembly GCF_019279795.1). NCBI lineage: Eukaryota > Metazoa > Chordata > Ceratodontiformes > Protopteridae > Protopterus > Protopterus annectens. Next base: position 16,529,890 of record NC_056746.1, read on the forward strand.
CCCACCCTACTCTATGCATCTCCCATTCTGAATAATCTCAACAAAACTGAACTAAGCAAAATGGAAGCCTGCTATAACAGAATTGCCCACTTTGCTGCAAATTGCTCATATAGAACTTATCACTGTACTGCTTTGAGACAGCTCCACTGGCTTGAACTGCCCAACCTCCTAACCTACAATCAGCTCTGCCTCTGTCATTCTATCTATTACCTATCCAATAAGTGTCCTGCCCTCAAAAACCTAGTACAACATCACTCAGCCAAAAGGCCTCTTAGATCATCAAGCAAACTACTACTAGAAGTCACAAAAAGCTCCAATAGCTTTGGAGATGCACTATATAGTAGTTCAGTGGCTAAAAATGGAACTCTCTCCCCAGTAGCATACAAAACACATCATCCAAAGCTTCCTTTAAAAACCTAATTAGGCAACATCTCAAGCAAAGTTGGCAGTGCCATGACTGCTCCCCAGGCTAGTGAAAGCAGATAAGGTACACATACTAAACCTAGAGTACTTGATAACTCACAAACACTGGCTAATGTACAATGTATGCACTGTACCTGTGTATTATGTATGTATTCTACCTATGTTTCAAATTTCAGCTGTACACCACAAATCTATTAATTACCTTTATTTTTAAATTAATATTTACTTGTTTGTTATCTCTACTGTAACTGTTGATGTTCTGCATACCACTGTAAAAAAAAACATGTCTATTGTAATTTGTGTGTATACTGATCATGTCTAAATATCTAAATGTGTCTGTAATTTTTCTATGTGGAGCTTTTCTCCACAGGCCCCTGCTGAAAAAGGAGCTTTTCAGCTCAGTCAGACACCCCCGGTTAACAAATGTAAAATAAAATAAAATAAAATAAATAAAATAGGAGACTCCATAGTGAGACACATGGATGTCCCCCCTCACCAGTCTAGATAAGGAAAAGGTTATGGTTAGCTGCCTGTCAGGTACCAGGATCCATCAGATCACACAAGCACTCAAGTCACTCAGCCACAAGTACCAGTATGACTCTGTCAAAGTCCATGTGGGTGGGAATAACCTGAGACATACCTCCCTAGACTATATGAAGAGACATAAATGAGCTCTCAGATTATGTGTCACAGGCAAGTATGAGCCTAGCCTTGAGTAGCATTCTACCTCCACCAAGGATGATGTCACAATACAAACAAAAATTATTGACTTTAACTATAGGCTTAACGTTTGACATCAGTCCAAGGGGATCTAATATTTGTCAGCCTGGGAGGACATGATCAACACACCATGCTGTTTTGCCAGAAATGGTCAGCAACTATCTTCTCTAGGCTTTTGGATGCCATGAAGGGCTTTAACAAATACTATATTTTGCTGTTTTTAGGCAGTGTCAAAGTAAACAACCTCCCAACGTAACAGAATCTTCTTTTGATAAGCTCAATGTACTGCTTCTCAATGCTAGGAGTCTAAACAAGAAACTGCACTCATAGGGTTATATGATCATAGGATGATAGAAGGTTACTAGGCTATCGATCCGGAGCTCATTTCAAGCTTAGCCGTTTCATCCCAATGTAACACTATAGATGCTCCAATCAATACATGGGTTGTATTTAGTAATAACTGCCCAAGTCCAGGAGGGCTGTGGGCGATATCCTTGGTAAGAATTTATGGTGCCTCATCCACTCGTCCAGGTTCTCTGCTTCATATGAATTGGCAGCCTATTCCAAAGACGCGGAAGTCATTGGGAGACAAATCTGTCCCTCCAGCACATCTTATTCAAGTTGCAGGCCATATTAAAGTCCCTGGAATGGGTAGTTCTAGTCCCTATTGGTTAACAGATATGCAGCAAATTCATTAGGTTTGTGTCGAACATTGCACTGTAAGCCAGGCATAAGTCTCCTGTAAGAAGTCTATATGATACTGAGTATAGTGACAGGGACTTTAATCGGTCTCTGTAAGGCATATGCTGGAGTCTCTTGATCTTCTTTGTTAGAAACCTCTAAGGTCTCTCCAATTGCTACAGGTACTTTGTATGGTATGTGCTAAAATGGGCATTATATTCAATTATGGGCCTCATTAGTGAAAAGTATAGAGTGGTTTTAACTTCCTTTGCTTTAGAGGTGATGCCTTTGCTAATCATGAGTACTACGTAGAAAGCCTTCCTTACTACAGTAGGCACATGGTGGTCAAAGTTGTAGTCTACTTGTGATTTCCAGATCTCTTACCACTTTGTAGGCACATAGAGTATTGTTGTTAATTTGATAGTGTGAAGGGACATTGTTTTTACAGAAGGGAATGATGATGCTTTTCTTTGCATTCAGTTTGAGACCATGACTACAACAGTCGTTGGTCTGTGTAAGACCCTCCTGAAGTATACTGACATCATTTGGTGAATCAATAATTGCACCGGGTTTGCAATTATCTGCAAACCTGGTCAGCCACACCCCCTTGGTTTCAGCCTGAACCTCTGAGAAGTATATACCAAACAGTAGGGGGCCCAGCACTGTCCCTTGTGACAACCCCCTGGTGAAAAACCTGTTGGTTAATGTGAAGTCACCCACTTTGATAGTGTGTGACTGGTTTGTGAGCCAGTTGGCAATCCATCTTACAATAAAGAGGTTTACATTCAGTTTGCTAAGTTTATCAGTAATGCCGGAATGTGGGATTATGTCAAAGGCCTTTGCCATGTCGAGGTGTGCTGTGTGCACAGATTTGCCCTCATCAATGGCCCTGGTCATGTTTTTGAAGAAATCCACTAGGTTTAACAATGGTCTGCCCTTGACAAAGCCAAACTGGGTCAGATCCAGGGTTTGGAGGTCACCTATGTCTTTATTTATGAGGTCCATGATGATACGTTCCATGGCTTTACAGATGAGGCTGGTCAGACTTATGAGTGTATAATTTCCCTGGGTCTGTTGCTAAACCACCTTTGTGGAGAGGAATAGCTGTTGCCATTCTTCATTCTGCAGGAACAAAGCCTGTGGTTAGGCTGTGACTGAATATGGTACTTAATGGTGATACTAGTTCATGTTTTAATTTTTTAGAAGACAGCCTGGGATGCTGTCTGGTCCCATAGAAGCTGTGATTTTTGCCTTAGACAAGGCTTTAATTACCTGCTCTTTGGATATGTAGAGTGGAGGAAAGGTTGGGGGCAAGGTTTGTGACAAGTTTGTGCCAGGTTTGGAGGGAATAAGGGAGTGAAATTTTTACCAAATCTGTCCGCTATCTCTGCGGGATCAGTGTGTGTGTGATACCATTAGTCACTAGTTCGACACATGCTTGGGTCCTACCTTTTAGGCTATGTATGTATCTCATGTTGCCTTATTTACCTTTTGAGGCTAAGGATGGTGCTTTTCCATTTTTGGGGCCTCACCTTAGTTTTCTTAGACAGCAACATTTTCCATTTGTTGTAAAGTTTGTTGATGTTGGAGGTCCACCAGCTTTTTTTTTTTTTTTACTTGGGGCTCTGGCTTTGATTTTGCCTGCAACAGGTGAGTCTATACACTTATGCTAAGTGAGGGTAATATGCTGCTCAAGGCTAGGAACATACCTAACTGGGACACAAACTTGGAGAGCTCTATCATGTCTCTCTTCATATAGTCCAGTGAGGTATGTCTTAGGTCATTCACTGCAACTTGAGCTATGACAGAGTCATAATGATAGTTGTTGCTGAGAGACCCGAGTCCATGCGCGATCTGATGAATCCTGGGACCGGGCAGGCAGCTGATCATGACTTTCTCCTTATCTAACCTGGTGAGTGGGACATCTGTGTGTCTTATTATGGAGTCTCCAATGACAAGAAAATTTATTTTTTGAGTGTTATGCCCTGAGGGCTTGGTAGGTGAGATTTTGGTGTTGCTATGTATCTTGGGTGCTGTGGTTACTGTGTTAGTTGTTGCCATCTAGAAGTGGTACGATGTGCATTAGTAGTGGTGGGTCACTTGACAACCTTTTCAGTGTTAATGTTTCGAGTGTGCGAGAGCAAGGATTCAAGATTCTTGGTGTAGATACATCTCTCACACTCTGTACCAGAGTGAGTTACTAGTAGATGGTTGTCAGTGTACATGAGGCAGTTGCTGTACTGCCTCAGGCGACCCAAGTCAACAAGGCTAATAGGAGAAACAAGGGTAGTCCAACTGTCCATAATGCTAGGTTTGAAGAACTGTTATCACATCTGGGCTGCTTTCAAGATTAATCTAGGAGGTGCTCTGTAGATGCTTCTTTCTGACGGGGTTTTTGGTTGGTGGTTTAATAGGTCACAGCTCACTAGCAATACTTCTTAGATGGGAGATGTACTAAAGAAGAGGACTACACTAATGTACTACAGCTGTACCTAAGGGAAAGTGTCATAATTGTATGTCCAGCTATGGCACACAATTGCATGGCAGTGAGAGGTGCCACTTGATGCACAAACAAGCAGAAAGCCACCCAAATGTGGGGCTTAAATACCAGAAGCTAAAAACTAAAAAAAAAAACTTAAAAAAAATCAAAATAACCAATGAGGGTGCTTACCAGACAGGTTTCAGTCAGCACACTTCTCTCACAAGGGTGCAGAAGGCCCCTTCCAATCAAAGATGGCTTTGAAAATGTGCTCAGAATACAACAGACATTACAAACAGACCCAGATGCAGCAAACCTGTATTTGGACTATGCTACAGCTACTAGTTACACTAATTTAGGCATGAAACACATATAAATTGTTTTTAACAGCATCAAAACAGCAGTGAGACACTAAAAATGTTTTAAAAAGCAGAAAAGCATCAAGGAAACACTAAAGAATGTTTTAAACAGCAAGCAAATCAGTTATTTAAAACACTGCTTGATGGGAAAACAGAACAAACAGAACAGATGCTTTGCAAACATTTAAAACGAGCAACAATTGCTTTGCAAACAGTGAAAATAGCAAAGAATGCTTTGCAAACAATGAAAGCAGCAACAAAATACAATCTAACAGGCACAGTAAGGCAGACATGCAGTACAAACAGTGCAGTTTAGTTTACAGTATTAAAATACAGTACTAAATAAACAGAACACAATAAAAAGTGCAGTAAATAGTATAATCAACCAAAAAAACAGGTAATTTATGGGTTTGGGAAGCTCAGAAGCCTCTAGTCATCTGGTATCTCAGCTCAGAGTTGTGGCTGGCAGTCCACCTCAGTTCATCTCAGTTCAAACAAGCAGAAACCCTAGAAGCACTCCTCACCTTGGAAAATGGTAACATCTGTGCAGTTATTGACACATTGTTTAAAGCCACAGAAAGCACCACAGCGGTGCAAGGCTACAATGCCTTTCATATGTTCAGACCACCAAGAGATTAAGAAAGAACCAAAGGAGGTGTTTCCATCTTCATGAAGAATACATATACCTCAGGACTAGTCAAACAGTATGACTCTTCTGAGATGCCAACTAACCATAGGCAAAATTCCCTACCACACAATTGCTGGCTATAGGTCCCCCACCATGAACCAGGAAATACATACTGTGTATCTGGACTTACTGGTGTCACCCACCATGCAGCCCAATACTTTACTCATGGGTGCTTTAACTATCCTACCATTGATTGGGAAACATACACAACCACTAACATGCAGGTTTAGAGGTTCTTGGACTTTGTCAATGGAAGTGCTCTGGAACAGCTAGTCAGGACACCTACTAGGAGCTCAGATATCTTGGACATAGTACTCACTAACATGGGGGAGTGTTGCACCCATCCCATGTAATATTGTCTTTGGTAAAATTGGACCACAAAATAGTATACTTTGAAATAAATATAAGGCCAGATATCCCATCAAGCTCAAAAATGCTAAAGAATTTCAAAAAGACAAATAATCTCATACTAAATGATTGCTTAAGACATTTCAAAGCTCCCCCAAATCCAGAAAACACAGAATCCTATGCAGAGGTGTACACCAATGCGCTGAATAGACACATAAGCAATTGTATACAATCAGCAGTACTGGATCACATTAAACCCAGGTCCTGCCAGAAAAACAAGCCAACCTGGGGGACCCCTGGTATAAACAGGCTATACAACAACAAAAAAGAAACTGATGTCCAAAAATAAGTGGGAACAGGCTCAGAAAAAGGAGAAATATTTTACTAGTCTAAACAAACAAATAAGAGATCTCAAAAGTAAATTATTAACCAAAAATAGCCTCCCTAGCCAAAGAAAATCAAAAAGCATTTTAACTACATCCAAAATCTTAAGGGGAATACCCAGCTATGCACAGAGCTGGTTGTGGATGGCACCACCCATACTCACCAAGAGGGAATAGCCAACCTGCTAGCTGACAGATCTGGATCAAACTTCACACTCCTGTCCCCATCATTCGTACCCCAAAGTATACCTGCTATCATTCCTACGCCTACCTACTATCTCAAGAAAAAACCTACCTACTATCTCAAGAAAAAAGGTCATCTCTGCATTCTCTAAGGCTAAAATCACATCTTCAGGGACCTGGACAACATCCCAGGTTGCCTTTTAAATAACTTAAAACTGGACCTAGCAGACCCACTTGGATTCCTATTTAACCTCAACCTCCAGACAAGCTATATTCCAGCAGAATGGAGGACAGCAACAGCCACCCTCTGCACAAGGGGGGACCATTAACCAACCTAGGGAACTATAAATCCATAAGCCTGACTAGCCTCATCTGTAAGACAACGGAAAGAATCATCATGTACCTTATCTACAAGGACATAGGTAATCTCCAGACTATGGATCCAACCTAGTTTGGATTTGTTAAGGGCAGATCATGTCTGTTAAATCTTACTGACTTTTTCAAGAAGGTCGCCAAGGCCATGGAAGACTGCGAATACCACATACCTTGACCTGGCCAAGGCATTTGTCACAATTCCCCACTCAGGTATTATAGAAAAACTCTCTCAGCTGGGCATAAACCCCTACATCACCTGGTGGGTAGCCAAATGATTCACTAACAGAACACATACTGTCAAAGTGGATGAATCCACCTCTACCAAGAGGCCAGTCAACAGTGACATACCACAGGGTTCTGTACCAGGCCCTCTCCTGTTTGATATTTATTTCACAGAAGTCAAGGCAAACATAGACAGCCTTTGGCTGATCAAATTTGTGGATGACTGCAAACTGGGGGCAATCACTGAATCCCCAAATGATACTGCAGAAAGGATTACTGCAGACAAATGATTGGTGCCAGAGCCATGGATTGAAACTAAATGCAAAAACACACATTATTCTTCCCTTTGAAAAAGCAAATACCCCATCCAATTACAATATGGACACCACTCCCCAAGAGTAGACTGAGTGTTATGTAATCTGTGTACTCAGGTTGATAGTAATCCAAACTTTGACCACCACTATTTATCTAAAGTGATGAGAAAGTCCTTCTAAGTGGCACAATTCATAAGTAAGGGTATGACATCCAGATCAAAGGAGGTTATAACCCCATTGTAGTCATTCCTCATCAGACCAATAATTGAGTGCACTGCATCCTTTTGAATGTACCTCACCAGACATCTGCAACAGCTGGAGCAATCCCAGAGGTTTCTTACCTGGAAGATACAGGCTGTAAAAAAACAAGTCCTATGCAGAAAAATTGAAAGCCCTATCACTGTATTCTGTCTCCTACAGACTGTGTCTGGCCTATAAGGCAGTCTCTGATCCAGCCCTGATGGAAATGTTACACATTCATAAATCAAACTACTTGTGGGTTACCCACTCCAGGGAACTTAACCAAGCTTCTGACATAAAAAAAAATCACATTGAAGAGATAGATATGTCTCTCAGAGACTACTCCTTCTCTGGGTAAAGCTTCCCATTCATGTGAAGCAAAGCCCTTCTCTGAACCTCTTAATCATATATTTACTCCTGGGGTGGTGCCCATGTCCCTCATGGATAGAGGCAGTCATTATTAGATATCATTGCATAGGCTCATGCCTTTGTGAACTTCATTTACCAAGCTACTGAAAATTGGGAAACCATGGGTTAAATATGCATAGCTTGTAAGGCTCTTGGGCCACTATGATAGTAATCCCCAATGAACCTATGCAGCTATAAGTGTACTTTTGGCCCTAGGCCGCTTTCAGGCTATGCACCCCCCCACCCTCTACACTCACTTTTTTTGAGGGATAATGCATAAATGCACATGTTCATTTGGATTCATCTTGCTGATTTAAGACCATTTGAGTGGATGTCATCACAATCCACCAATGTCTATATCCACCAGACTTCCAAGATGGCTGTACATTGAGTAACAGATTAATTCTAACTCTCCCAGTCTGATAACAGAAACTTAGCAGAGAAGGCTAGTGGACTTGTATTTCTGGGTAATTTTCAGTAACTGGCTAGTAAGTGCACTGCCTGGATGCCACGAGAAACGAAATACAGAGGAAATGAAAGAAAATCAGCTACAAAAAGTGAGGAAATAATCACTGACTGGCAAAAACAGTACAAGCTCCGGACATGACTTCCAGTAACCTACAGGAAAATGTAAGTCAACTGCACAAAGACCTCATTAAAAATAAAACTATATCAAATCAAACAACAAAAGACTGGAAAAATGGAAGAAACTTTAAACAGATATTCAGATGAGGTGATAAAACTGCAAAGATCAGAGGTCGAAATGAAGAAAAGATTGGCTGAATATGAGACTGTTCAAGAAGAGACGTTTCAAAAATATTATAATTACAGGACAGAGTATCTAGAGAAAACCTGAGATTTTTATCCTATACCAGAGAAACTGGAAGAAACAGACTGTATTAATTTTATGAAAGCAGAAATAAGCAACTGGACTGGTATTTGACATCAGGAGCTGTTAACTGAAAGGGCACATTATGCACATGCTCCAAAATCTGGCTATGAGAAAGCAATCAGGACCTTTAATAGCAAAGATGCAATCCTACCAGCAGAAGGAGATGATTCTGACAAAACTGTGGCAGAAGGACAAAGTACTAAAAGTGGGAAACAGCAGAGTATTTGTGGAGAATGATTACTCATTGTACATCATGCAGAAGAGAAGTAAATTTATTCCACTATTCGGGGAATGTCAAGAGCAGACATGAGATTCAAACTGCTGTGCTCAACTATCTTCAAAATATTCTTCACTGGAGGGACAAAATTATTTTTAATGAAGTATATGCTAAGGAGGAATTGCAAAAATGTTTGTCCAACAAAAAGTGAGCTCAGAAACAGAAGTATATTCTTCTTCTTGTTCTTCTGGTAATAAAGACCACAGAGAGACTGTGCCAGTGAAAACCCTTTCCAATGTTTCAATGAAAAATGCTTGAGCAAAGGAAAAAACACAAGAGTTGACTAGAAGAATCAAGAGTAATTTGGAAATGAAGTAGAGCTAGGATTTGGGAAATGGAGATGAACAGGAATAAAACCAGTAACTTGGAAATTGACAAATGTGAGATTACAAAGCAATAATTATATTTGTGAAACATGACAGAAGAAAATCTGGAAATACTGGACTTTTTTGGACTTTGTTAAACTTGTAGGGGCTCTAAAGTATATGCCCTACTTCTTGTCATTACTGTTTGAAAAATACTTAGGATATGGGAAGAGAAGGAAGCAAGTTAACTGTAAGTAACTTTTTTTCTTAATGGTACTATTTTTTATAGTGAATGGTTTATTTTATTTATTTTATTTGCATTTATTTACCAGGATGGTCCACTGGGCCAAAAAGTATCCATTTTCAGTGGAGGCCCAGGGAAAAAAGCTCCACAATGATTTATACAATACATACATGCATGCATACATTTGATAAAAACTCAATTACCAAGTACAGCTAGTTTTAGACAGTAAACAAAGGTTTTGACAAAGTAAGGAGGCAATTCAGCTGTACATAAATCTGTCCACTGACAGTACATGTATATATAGGTATAGAAATAGATTATCATCCAGAGATAAAGGTAACATTTTAGAAGGTAATACAGGATGGAGGTAGGAAAGATGGGAGTAGTAGTAGTAGTAGTAGTAGTAGTAGTAGTAGTAGTAGTAGTAGGAGAGAGACAAAGTCAGGTTATAGGCTGTGAAGAGCTAGCACATGAGCATAACCACTGGGAGGAAAGACGTTGGTCAAATATTTTTTGAAGAAAAATGCATTGCTAGTGGATCTTAGTAAAGGTGGGAGAGAGTTTCATAGTCTGGCAGTGGAAAATGAATGGAGCATTTGACCAGTGGAGAGTTTAGTTTTTTCTACTTGCAAGAGCATTTGATTTTCAGAGCAGAAAGATCTATTAGAGTGGTATAGTGTAAACAAAGAAGAAAGGGCAGGGCAGCTGGATGGATTGAATATTAGTTTGTGGGCAGTCGTTAGTCATATAGTTGTATATGGTTTTCTTTGCATGCTATAAAGTAAAGTTTTCATAGTTATTTTTAAGTGTAATGGGGATACTAATGTAAACAGGTGTTCCTGTTTTTTTTTCTTTTTTTCTTTCTCCCTTCCTCTCTCTTTCTCCTTGTTCAGTTTTAAGAAATGTAGGTAATGCAATGTAAAAAAAAAGTCTGGTTAAAACAGCATGACAAAAGAAAAATCAGTGTGCTTTTTCTCATTATCCCATAGGGGAATGACTGGATTAAGACCCTTAGCTTGATCAAGTAACACATTTTAAAAGAAAGGAAGCAAATGAAAAAGAATATTGAATATTATAAGGCTTTTTCTAGCAAATAAATGTATGCTTAGTAGCAATTCTGCATCTGGCCCTCATGTCTCCAGGGGACAATTGGAAAAAAAGAAATAGCTGGTATTCTTGTGCTTTTAGCCTTGTGCCTTATCGTGAACTTTTTGCCCTGGTGGTTACTGGACTGGTGTGTGGTTTTGCAGCATCCTTTTTGGTGTAGTTTGCTATGGCTGCCAGTCCGGTGGTCTCTCCTGGGCAGGAGAAACAGAGGGGCATCCCTGTGGACGTATCCAGGTCCGATATGGACGGATTGACTCAGCTCACGGGCTAGCTCAACACTTTGATTAATTTACTGACTCCTATTGGACTGGGTATCAACACCATACTCAATGAACAACGGAACCTTTCCAGGTTAGTGGTTCCTTCCAAGAGCAATCCACCTCAGATGGTGCGGTCCGTACGAGGGAGCGTGAGATCAGGAAATGGTCCATGATTCTGTTCCATCTCCTATAACGGAAGCTCACCAAGATCCTGTTATAGAAGCCAACAATTGTCCTACCTCGTCCTTTAATGAATGGATGTTCGCTAAGCCGAAATTTGAATATGAGGAACATTACAGGGGCCGTGCGGTTGGTGGTCACAATTATTTGGAACTCCAACGGCGTTTTGAGAACGCACTGTATCGATACAGGACACTGGAATTGGACAACTTATACCTGATGGAAAACTTAAATAAAGGTACTGTGCCTAAGGGCTTGAGGGTATATAAATACCCGAACCAGGTTATTCCTGGGAGTCAATTCCATAAAGATTTAATTGAGGCTTTTAATCAATGTGGGCGTAGCATTGTTAAAGCTATTATTAAAAAGAATAGTGATGAACTTTTAGTGTTGCAGCAGGACATTTCTGATTATTTTAAGCGCATGACTGATGACTTGCTTTTTGATTCTGCCAAATACCACGATATTAGAAGGGAGGTTGATTTACACTGTGAAACTGTTTTAAATCGTAAATATAAGAAGTTGAGAAGGGATTTGTTAGAATATGAACAGGGGCGACAATATCCTAGCCCACCACAACCTAAATGGCATTCACATTATCATAGCTCTGAGCAGCCTTTTTCATCGTATAGTCCCTTAGGGGGTGAAACTGAAGATAATAGGAATATAGAACCCCCAATGGTGAGACACAGGAAGAATTTTGTGAGGGAGAACCTGCACGTGGAACAATTACCACCCTTTAGAGCAGAGCAAGAAGAGGGAGGGGGGTTTGTTCGGGGGTGGAAGAAAAATCAGAGGCAGGATTGGTAACAAATAAAGTACAGGTTATAACACCCTTGGGACAATATACTTTACACACCAAAGACAATTATCACATTTATAATAGTAATTTAATCCATGCTATTCTAGACCTAAAGCTGTTTATTCGTAAGCTCAACCTGGAAAACCTGTTGGGTGGTTTTACTGGGACTTCCAGTTTTTATTTAAAAAAATCCAGTACATTCAATCCTCCCTTACATCCACAGCTTAAAAACCTGGAGAAAAGGATCGAGGGCAGGTTTAGAAAAGAGTTGGGGAAGGATCGGTTCGAGGCTAATCTAACATTGCAGGAAAAAGGACTCCTGGAACAGCTTAGTAGTGATCCCACCTTGAGGGTGATGGAACCAGATAAAGGTGGGGGGACGGTTATAATGGATTGTCATGTATATCAGGGTAAGATGTATGATATTTTACATGATTATGATAATGAATGAAATCCATGTGTCGTACCACAAGATAGATTTAACCATTCAGGATTTGTTAGATCAAGAGGTGATTGATTTCCAAACCTACACTTTTCTTTCCAATACAGATCCAAGGGTACCCTCGATATTCGGGATACCTAAGGTGCACAAAAACCCCCTTGACCCACCATTAAGACCCATTGTAGCAGCACAAGGTTCTAAGACCCATAATATATAGAAAATATGTGGATTGGAGATTGAAAGAGTTATGGGGTAGGCAGGAATATATTCTTAAGGACTCATGGGCCTTCTTGCGTAGTATTTCCCCCCATTTATTTGAACAAAATATGGTATTTCTAACCATCGATGTTGTTGATCTTTTCTCCATTATTCCTACTGAATTGGGTCTTGAATGGTTGGAAGAAGCCTTGTGGGAATGCCCCCAAATTACAAACAATGATGTGCATGCTATTACTGAGTTGCTGGGCCTTGTTTTAAAGAACAATTTTGTGTTCTTTTCTGGTGAGTATTTTCACCAAGTGACAGGTGTTTCCATGGGGGTGCACCTAGGACATTATTATGTATATATGGGAAAAGAAATATATCATGAACAGCCAATTATTGGAATTATTATTGCAGATTCCTTGATGATATTTGTATTTTTGGATGGGTCCGTGGGGGAAATTGGGAAGTTTATTGAGTATAACCACTAATTTTAAAGTTTACTCATCAAATATCTCATGACAGTGTTAATTGGAAGGGTAAAATCTAGTATTTATCGAAAACCCACATTCTCCAATGGGTATTTACACTATCAGAGTTCCCACCCACATTTCCAGAAAATATGACCTCCCTGGATCAGGACTATTGCAAGGAATGTGACATTCTAAAATCCCTATTTTTGGAAAGGGGTTATCCTGCACAATTGATAAATGCTGTGCAAGAAGAGGTTACCATAGCTCAGTCATCTAGGTTTGGTCCCATTTTAGGAAAAAAGTCTGCCAGTAATGAACATGGGCCCACAGGGGACAAGGTAGACCAGTATGTTGGTTGTTTTACCTTTATTACTGAGTTTAGTGGGAATGCTACCCATATTAGAAATATTGTTGAAAAGGAATGGGACATGTTTCGGGACCTGACCGACTTGGATACTTTCAAAGATAGAGATATTAAAACTGTATTCAGGAGGGGAATAAATATGAAAAGAACCTTGGAACAACAAGACATTCCTTCGCAATATTCTAGAACTAATACAGGTACTTTCAAGTGTGGCCATTGTTCTTCTTGTAAGCATGTTATGCAAGCTAGTCATGTATACTTGGAGAGTAGATGCAGGGATTTAAAGGCAAGGGGCTATTATAACTGCATGTCTGGTGGACTAGTATATTTGGCAATATGTCAAAGTACCCCGGGTTTTTTTACCGGCAAAACTGAAAGACAATTTAAAAGACGCATTTATGAACATATTTATGATATTGCCAAATGTAAGAACACCAATGCGTTATATAAACATACCACTACATGTGAAGGTGCCAAATTTTTGTTTTTTGCCATTGAGGTGGTCCCTGGGAGGCAAGGTTAGCCCACAGGGAAACATATTGGCAGATCCTGTTGGAAGCTAATAAAACCCCCGGGCTAAACAAATCCATCTCTATAGTGCCTTATCTTAAAATTAAAGCACAACATATTAAATAAGTTTTGTATATATATTTTGTATATACATTTTCTACGTGTATAACTCCTTATCCTATTTTGTTTTGTGGTAATTTATGGTGGATGCAGTTTAATATGCTATGTTTATTTTATAAGTATTTTATTGAATACATCTTTTTAAAAAATTTTTTTCAGTTTTAATCAACTGTGATGATGTAATTAATTGATTGATTAACATTAGTTAGGGTGGGTATTTAAACAATGTGATTTGGGAAGTGTTTTATCTGATGAAGTCATTTCAGGCGACGAAAACGTGTGTAGTGCTTGCTGCTGGATTTGTTTGCACATTAATAAACTTCTTGTGCTTTTAGCCTTGTGCCTTATCGTGAGCTTTTTGCCCTGGTGGTTACTGGACTGGTGTGGCTGCTTTCGTTGGTGTGGTTGGTTTTTTGCAGCATCCTTTTTGGTGTAGTTTGGTATATGATGTTCTCTGAAAACATTCAAGTGTTTCCCCAGCTTGGAGAGCTATAAAGATAGCACAAAACCAGACAACACATAGTAGAAGCACAGGCTGCATCATGGTCTTAGCATGGATAACCCTTCTTTTAGGTTAACTCAAGTCTAGGAGTGTGGCTGTCAGTTTGGAACATCTATTCCTAGTAAGAGGGTAAAACTTCAATATTTGAAGATGTACATAGCTTTATGTGTCATTATTATGTTAATATGCTTTAGGGGGTATTGCGGGGTGTTTTTTTTTCTTTGTTTGAGGGCTTTCAATAAAACAGAAAGTTTTGTAAGATGTGACATAGGCTCAAATGAATATGACATGATACAACGGTATAAAAGATCAACATGCCAAACAGTGTATGCATGTAACACAAAAGCTAGAACTAGACATTTAACAAAAATTGATGTGAATTTACATATTATTCTCCAAGATACAAAAAATGGACTAGGCTAGACAGAATTTACATTTCAAAGGAACATGTGCATTTAATTGAAGGTCTTGATATGCATCCAATAACTATTTCAGATCATGCACCAATAATAACTAAAACAAAAACACAAGGTAGTGAAACAAAAATAAGACACTGTCACTTTCCTACCTATCTGTTGAAAAGAGAAGAATTTAAGGAATGGGTAGTGGAAATTATTCAGGAACATTTAGAGAAGTTAGAAATTTCTTCTGAAAATATAGCTAGGCAGTGGGATGCAATTAAAGTGGAGATTAAAAATAGGATGGAAATAAAAAGGGAGATATGGTTAAGAAGTAACATGAATTATTTAGAGGGACTGGCAAATATTAAAGTATTACAAAATTGTGGGAATCTCAAAGAACAAGAAGAGGAACAACTGCAGAATGTTAAACAGAAAATAAGGGATTACCTCGATAATATGTATGACTTTAGAATGATTGCTGGTAAGAAACTGTTTTTTGACAACTCTAGAGCATGAAAACATTTAGCATAATGACTCAGGCAGCAGGAAGATAAGAGATCATGTAGAAGCATTAGAAATATTTCAGAAATTCTATGAAAGTTTGTATAAAGCAGAGAAATATGGAAATCAAGAAAAGGTGCAAATGGAAATGTTTATGGAAGAATTAAATATGCCAAGGTTAGATGTAGATGAGGCTCAATTACTAGCAGTTAGGATCGGGGAGATGAGATAAAAATGGTGATGTATAACCAATCTATAGGAAATTCCCTAGGAATAGATGATATTCCTGCGGAAGTTTGGAAGTTAGAAGGGAAAAACTGATAAAGATTTGGAAGTTTTTTTTAACAGTTTTTTAAGAGGAGGAGAAGTTCCAACATCCTGGAAGACAACAGTGGTAACTGTAATATCTAAAGAGGGTAAAGATCCATCAGATCCAACTTTATACATATCCATTTCAACACTAAACCATGGTTACAGTGTTTATGTCTATAATGGCTAAAAGAATGGCAAATGTGATGCCAAAATTGATAGATATGGATCAATGCAGTTTTATGGAGGGAATGCAAACATTCAACAACATTAACAGAACATTGAGGATCCAGAGTGAAGCAGAATGTAAGAAAATACCACTGTTGTTGGTGGGTCTTGATGCAGAGAAAGCATTTGATAGAGTAAGCTGGGACTTTATCGGGAGGGCAATGGGAGGATTTGCATTCCCTGATAAAATGATAAGGTTGATTTGGAGGATATATGAGGGATCAGAAGTGAAAATTATAGTGGGAGGGTTCCTCTCTAATAATTTCTGCTTGAACAGAGGAAATAGGTAGTGGTGTCCTCTTTCCCCTTTGTTATTTGCATTATATTTAGAACCATTAGCAAATAAAATAAGGGACTCATAATTTGTATGGTAGTCAATAAAGGCAGGCTCTATTTGCAGATTGTATTATTTTATACCTGATAAAACCAGAAGAGGACATTACAGTGTTGTGGAACATTTTGAGACAGTTTCAAATCTTTTCGGCATAAAAAATCAATGAAGCTAAAACAAAGGTAATAGCAAGAAATTATGTACCCACACACAAATTGGTTCGGCAATATCCATATTTATGGATGCATGATAAAATTAAGTATTTAGGAATATGGATTAAAATGACTCTGCTGTGGCAGCTAAGGATATGTGGAAAGATAATACAAAAACTGAGAAATTGGAAGCCCTGTTATATAGATATGGATGGTAAGATACAAGCAGTTAAAATCTTTTTAATCCCTTTAATCTTATACACGTCAGGCATAATTTTATCAACCAGAGGAGAAGTTGTGGATAGCAATTAATAAAGAGCTGAAGGATTTTATCTGGGAGAGGAAGATGGCAAGAGTCAAATGGGATAAACTGATTCTTCCAATAGAACAAGGTGGATTGGGATTACCTGATTTGAAGGGGTATTTCAGAGCTACACAGTTAAGGCTCTTATACATAGCAGAAGCAGAAACCTATAATTAAAAGTGGAAAGGGATAATGATGAAACGGAGGGGGGGGCAAGAAACGAGGAGAGACTGGGATTTTGGCTGCAGACCTTTAAGGAGAATAACAGTAATCATGCAGACTATTATATTCATAAAGTAGTAGAAAGTATTCTAAGAACTAAGCCAATATGGGAATGGAGAAAGGAGATTCTACCAATAGGAATGACTGCAATTAGGGATATAGACAATAGGCAAGAGGGGGTTGGAATTTATTGGCAATTAGAAAGAAATAGGGGGGTCCTAAACAAAAGACCAGCACTGGTAGATTTTTAGCAGAATCTAGAACAGAAGCTGCTGTTAAAAAAATGAATACTTAATAGAGCATATAAACATTGCATGATAACTATAAGAATCAATCAGAGGAGATTAGAATGGATTGGGAAGAGGTTCATAGGTTCATAGGTTGGTACTAGGCTATCAGCCCTAGGGCCTATACAAGCCTAGCCATAACAATTCCCTGGCAATTTCTTCCCACACTATTTACTTCCCTGGACCCCTGTCTAGCAGGGTGACTGACGTGATCCCCGGAGTGAATTTCCTTTCTCCCATCCAATCATCAAGGTTCCTTTTGAAGAGGGCCAAAGAGGAGCTCTGCTTGACATGTATGGGCAGTCTATTCCAGAGTCTGGGGAGTATCTGGGTCAGGAACCTATCCCTCCAGCATGTTTTGTTTATTGTGATGACAACGTTTAAATCCCTGGGGCATGTGGCTCTGAGGGATTTGGATTTCTTTAAGTGTAGCATGTCCAACAGCTCTGGGTTTGATATGGCCTTGTCTGTTAAGCAGAGATCGCCTTTGAGTAGACGATATGTGACAGAGTATAGTTGAAGTTTTTTAAGACGGTCTGCATAGGGCATCTGCTTTAGGCCTATGATTCTTTTAGTGAGGTATTTCTGTGGCCTTTCCAGTTGTTGTAGATGTCTTGAGAGGTACATACCAAACGGGGCATTGTATTCTATAATGGGTCTAATGAGGGATGAGTACAGTGGGACAATGACCTCCTTTTTTCTGGATGAAAAGCCCTTAGTGATGAGGTGTGCCACATAGAAGGATTTCCTGACTGTTGTGGCGATGTGGTTATCAAAGGTGAGACCACTGTCCACCTGTGTCCCTAAGTCTCTTATCACACTTTCAGTGTTTAGTGTACTGCCATCTATGTGGTAATTCACAGGTACATGTTTTTCCCAAAGGGGATAACTATATATTTCTTGGCATTGAGCTTGAGCCCATGGCTCTGGCACTAAGTATCTGTTTCTGTAAGGCCCTTTTGTAGAGTATCCACATCATTTGGGGATTCAGTAATGGCTCCCAGTTTGCAGTCATCTGTGAACTTTGTTAGCCAGAGTCCCTTAGTGTTGGTCTGTGCTTCAGAAAAGTAGATGCCAAACAAGAGCAGTCCCAGGACTGAACCCTGAGGTACCCCACTTGTCACATGTCTGGATCTAGATTTGGAGTCAGCTACTTTTACAGTGGTAAAAGTTTTACAAGGATTCTTCGGACCCACCATTAAGACTCATAGTTTCTTCAGAGGGGTCCATGACTGCTCCTCTAGCCAAGTATTTAGATGTAAAATTGAAACCCCTCTCTAACCAAGGTATTACTATCTTGAAGGATTCATGGGATTTTTTAAGACATATAAAACCTGAACTTTTTAATTCCAACCTATTGTTTGTTACCCTGGACATAGTTGACCTATTTGGTTCTATTCCACACGAAATAGGTCTTTTATGGCTGGAGGAAAGCATGAGAGAGAGTGGCAATTATGGTTCTAATGATTTTAACACCTGTCTATTGCTCACAGAGACAGTACTTAAAAACAATTTTATGTATTTTGAGGGCAAATTTTTTAAACAGGAAAGAGGGGTAGCTATGGCGGAAAAATGTGACCTGACTTATGCAAACATTGTTTTGTCCTGGTGGGAGAAACTATTTGTCATTAATAGCGAGTTTTCTCATTGCTGGTGTCTATACAAACGCTTTCTGGATGATATTGTTATTTTTTGGCAGGATTCTTATGAAAGATTTCTAGAATTTCTCACATACCTCAAAGGAATCACTGATTTTTTGAATAATAGTGAACTAGTTTATTTGGATATTTCCTTGACCAAACTTGACCACTCTTTTTCTTCTAAAGTTTTCAGGAAAAAAACTTTTTCCAATTCTTATCTCCATTACAAAAGTGGTCACCCATTTTTTCAGAAAAAGAACTTGGTCAAAGGACAGTTAGTTAGAATTAGTCGAATGACCTCTGAGGAAGAGGATTTTGTAAAGGAAGTTGAGTTTGTCTCCCAGATGTTCAGAGATAGAGACTACCCTGACAACCTTATTCAAGACATTATAGAAGAAGTGGTCCTGGGTAGGAAAGGGAGATTTGCACCTATTTTAGGGCATGATGAAATATTGAACCCTCACAGCCATGATTTAGTTTCCAACTCTAGTTATGAAGGGGCATACATAATGGATTATACAGGTGACTCACGTAGCATCAGGGAAGTAATTATTAGAGAATGGGAACGGTTTCTTCAGGTTACTGAATTAAAACAAATTCAAAGTCCTACAGGAGGGACACCAATTTTAAGAGGTTATTTGAATTTGGTAGTGGCCCTAGACTGGATTATTCATCCGGAAAAAAGGGGACTTACAAATGTGGTTCATGTTCTCAATGTCCACATGTTGAAAATGGTTCCAGTATTTTTTTACCTAGTAGAAACAGATATATTAAGAGCCACACATTTTCTAATTGCAACACCCATGGTGTGGTTTATTTAGCTTTGTGTTCCCCCTGTGGGTCCTTCTATGTTGGAAAAACTGAGAGGAAACTAAAAACTAGGATGTACGAACATTATTACGAAATAAAAAAGGAGAATATGAATAATTCATTTTTTAGACATACCCTTGTATGTCAATCAGCTTCCTTTTACTTTTTTGTTATTGAAGTGGTACCCAAAGAAATCAGGGGAGGTATGTGGGAGACCAAACTTGAATACAGGGAGTTATACTGGCAGATAATACTAGAAGCTACTAGGTTTCCTGGCCTCAATGATACAATTTCTATAATGCCAGTTTTAAAGTTGAGGAGTGCAAAATTATAATCTGCCACTAGAGGTCAATATTAGTTTTAAATTTTAGAAAATGAATTTTAACATAATATTTTTGTTTACATATAACAATTTTTAAATGATTAATTAAAACTACTATTATTGTCTTTTATGTTACATATACACAGATTATATTATATATTTTTTTATTTTATTAATATGGTTGTTGGAACTTGTTCTATTTATGTTGAGAGAAAGACCAGTGTTTGTGTTTTTAAATATTTTTTAATTGAATCATTTATTTAAATATGTAATTGTTTCAATGAAATCATTGGTCCATGCTGTGTCTGATAGATTTATTTAAGTGTAGGATATTGTAGTATTGCTGTTTTGCCTTTGATGAAGATTTTCGAAAACGTATCATGTATACAAGCGTTTGGGTTTTTGCACAATAAACTGCCTTGTTATTCCATCTCTCTTGGTACTGGGTCTGTACCCTCATTTGGTTCTCCTGAGCGAACTTTTGGTTGTTCCTGGTTACTTGTGTTCGCTTTCATCTCTCTATTTGGTTTTTGTTCTTTTTGGGATGGCGGAGTTCTCAGGGGCTGAGACCGAGACCGAGATTGACTTTCGAGGTGGGGAGAAAGGTGAGCTCCGGAAGGTGATTGGCCAGTTATCGCAACTGGTTGAATTGCTCACCCCAGCATGTCAGTCAATTGTAGCTATGGCTTCCTGTTGGAGCGTTTGTTCAGGTGTTAAACGCTGTACTATTCATTTGAATACGGAAGGGATTGTTAACAATACTAAATCGAAACAGGGTTCTTCTGCTTCTGTTAATCCTGGTACACAGGATTATGACGATTTTCCACATTTACTACGGTCCAACAATATAGTCAACGATGCCCATGAAGGTCACGACAATCAGCGTTGTTTGGATGATAGAACTGGGGACCTTCCTCCAGTACAAGGTGACTTTACTGATAATTATTTGGCTAATTATGACGGTTTTATTGGACAAAACTATCCCTTGCATACTAACTACCCAGGGGTCATCCACCAGGAAAGAGATACCCGAACCTACAGGGAAAGTTTGGATGCTTTGTATTTTTATAAGGACAAATTCAAAAGACTTGGTTGTGACAATACTTTTCTTATGGAATGTATTAGTAAAAATATAGTTCCTAAGGGTTTGAGGGTTTGTAAATTTCCCAACCGAGTTGAAAATGGTTCTGCATTTCATTCTGAACTTTTAAAAAATTTTGACAAGTGTGGTTTAGATATTGTTAGGGCCCTTATTGTAGAAAATGATAGAATTAGACATTTATTGTTGGAGAAAATGGAATCTATTAATTCCGCTATTATGCAAGATCTTTTGTTCAGTGTTGAGTCTGAGAAAGCATTATATTTTAATATATTTAAACAGATTGATTCAGACTGTAAAAATAATATGAGGAGAAAGCAAGGAAAACTGGAAAGGGATATCAAGGAATATCATAATGGTACTGCTTACCCCAAACCAAGGCCTTTTAATTTATACACCCCAGAAGGTTATATAGGAACAAATCATAAGACTACAACTAATAGAAACTCGGTGGGGGATGAAAACAATGAAGTTTTTTCAGAATCCTATCATCCAGATCCTTTGGATTTTCCACCACTTCCCCGGAGATCCAACAGAATTCGGAACAAGAAACCTGTTTATTACAATCAACATCTTTATTACAGGGGGAATCCCAGGTATTAGTCAATACAGATTCCAATGTTGGAATCAAACATTATGGCAACATTTTTGAACATAGCAATTATAAGACTTTTAACTATAGTGCTGAAGTAATTAACCTGGATCATTTTAAATTGTTTTCCAAAGGTTTTAAATTTATACCTATCAGAAAAGGTAATATTCCTCAGGCTATAATTGATATGAAGTTGTTTTTACGTAAAAGAAATTTGGCCTTGGTGTTGGCAGACTCACAATCTGTACATGGACAGTCCATTTTTTAAGAGAAAAAGTACTTACAACCCACCTCTACACCCACAGCTTAAAAACTTAGAAATTATCATGGAAAGGGAGATCAGGAATACTATTAATACACATAAGATATATTCTAACCTTTCCAAGGATGAGAAATTGTTGTTGAACCAACTTACCAATAACAAGTCTTTAAGAATTATGCAACCAGATAAAGGAGGGGGTACAGTTTTAATGGACTATATTTTATATGAATCTAAAATGAAAGACATGTTACTAGATGATTCAAAATATTCTAAGGCTTCTATTAACGAGGTAAATATAGCTCACTCTAAAATTGCTTTGCTTTTAAATGATTTGTTATTAGAAAAATCTATAGATTTGGATACTTTTAATTTCCTATATAACAGGTACCCCAGGACACCCTCAGTTTTTGGTATTCCGAAGGTCCACAAGGATTCTTCGGACCCACCATTAAAACTCATAGTTTCTTCAGAGGGGTCCATGACTGCTCCTCTAGCCAAGTATTTACATGTAAAATTGAAACCCCTCTCTAACCAAGGTATTACTATCTTGAAGGATTCATGGGATTTTTTAAGACATATAAAACCTGAACTTTTTAATTCCAACCTATTGCTTGTTACCCTGGACATAGTTGACCTATTTGGTTCTATTCCACACGAAATAGGTCTTCTATGGCTGGAGGAAAGCATGACAGAGAGAGTGGCAATTATGGTTCTAATGATTTTAACACCTGTCTATTGCTCATGGAGACAGTACTTAAAAACAATTTTATGTATTTTGAGGGCGAATTTTCTAAACAGGAAAGAGGGGTAGCTATGGGGGAAAAATGTGCCCCGACTTATGCAAACATTGTTTTGTCCTGGTGGGAGAAACTATTTGTCATTAATAGCGAGTTTTCTCATTGTTGGTGTCTATACAAACGCTTTCTGGATGATATTGTTATTTTTTGGCAGGATTCTTATGAAAGATTTCTAGAATTTCTCACATACCTCAAAGGAACCACTGATTTTTTGGACTTTACCCATTCTTTGAATAATAGTGAACTAGTTTATTTGGATATTTCCTTGACCAAACTTGACCACTCTTTTTTTTCTAAAGTTTTCAGGAAAAAAACTTTTTCCAATTCTTATCTCCATTACAAAAGTGGTCACCCATTTTTTCAGAAAAAGAACTTGGTCAAAGGACAGTTAGTTAGAATTAGTCGAATGACCTCTGAGGAAGAGGATTTTGTAAAGGAAGTTGAGTTTGTCTCCCAGATGTTCAGAGATAGAGACTACCCTGACAACCTTATTCAAGACATTATAGAAGAAGTGGTCCTGGGTAGGAAAGGGAGATTTGCACCTATTTTAGGGCATGATGAAATATTGAACCCTCACAGCCATGATTTAGTTTCCAACTCTAGTTATGAAGGGGCATACATAATGGATTATACAGGTGACTCACGTAGCATCAGGGAAGTAATTATTAGAGAATGGGAACGGTTTCTTCAGGTTACTGAATTAAAACAAATTCAAAGTCCTACAGGAGGGACACCAATTTTAAGAGGTTATTTGAATTTGGTAGTGGCCCTAGACTGGATTATTCATCCAGAAAAAAGCGACTTACAAATGTGGTTCGTGTTCTCAATGTCCACATGTTGAAAATGGTTCCAGTATTTTTTTACCTAGTAGAAACAGGTATATTAAGAGCCACACATTTTCTAATTGCAACACCCATGGTGTGGTTTATTTAGCTTTGTGTTCCCCCTGTGGGTCCTTCTATGTTGGAAAAACTGAGAGGAAACTAAAAACTAGGATGTACGAACATTATTACGAAATAAAAAAGGAGAATATGAATAATGCACTTTTTAGACATACCCTTGTATGTCAATCAGCTTCCTTTTACTTTTTTGTTATTGAAGTGGTACCCAAAGAAATCAGGGGAGGTATGTGGGAGACCAAACTAGAATACAGGGAGTTATACTGGCAGATCATACTAGAAGCTACTAGGTTTCCTGGCCTCAATGATACAATTTCTATAATGCCAGTTTTAAAGTTGAAGAGTGCAAAATTATAATCTGCCACTAGAGGTCAATATTAGTTTTAAATTTTAGAAAATGAATTTTAACATAATATTTTTGTTTACATATAACAATTTTTAAATGATTAATTAAAACTACTATTATTGTCTTTTATGTTACATATACACAGATTATATTATATATTTTTTTATTTTATTAATATGGTTGTTGGAACTTGTTCTATTTATATTGAGAGAAAGACCAGTGTTTGTGTTTTTAAATATTTTTTAATTGAATCATTTATTTAAATATGTAATTGTTTCGATGAAATCATTGGTCCATGCTTTGTCTGATAGATTTATTTAAGTGTAGGATATTGTAGTATTGCTGTTTTGCCTTTGATGAAGATTTTCGAAAACGTATCATGTATACAAGCGTTTGGGTTTTTGCACAATAAACTGCCTTGTTATTCCATCTCTCTTGGTACTGGGTCTGTACCCTCATTTGGTTCTCCTGAGCGAACTTTTGGTTGTTCCTGGTTACTTGTGTTCGCTTTCATCTCTCTATTTGGATTCAGTAATGGCTCCCAGTTTGCAGTCATCTGCGAACTTTGTTAGCCAGCGTCCCTTAGTGTTGGTCTGTGCTTCAGAAAAGTAGATGCCAAACAAGAGCAGTCCCAGGACTGAACCCTGAGGTACCCCACTTGTCACATGTCTGGATCTAGATTTGGAGTCAGCTACTTTTACAGTGTGGGTTCTGTCAGTAAGCCAGCTGGCAACCCATCAACTGATGCAGGGATTAATGCCCAGCTTAGTAAGTCTCTCTATGATTCCAGAGTGGGGGATGGTGTCAAAGGCCTTGGCGAGGTCCAGATAGGCTGTGTGGACTGCCTTACCCTCGTCCACGGCTCTGGAGACTGATTCAATGAAGTCAATCAGGTTCAGGAGACAAAATCGGCCCTTCATGAACCCAAACTAGGTGGGGTCCAGTGTTTGAAGGTTGCCAATGTCTTTGTTTATAAGTTCCGTGATAATACGTTCCATGGCCTTGCAGATCAGGCTCATCAGACTGATGGGGCGGTAGTTCCCGGGATCCAAGGTGGATCCCCCCTTGTGGAGTGGGATAACTGTAGCTGTGTGCCACTCAGTGGGCCTCAAGCCTGAGGTGGGGCTATGATTAAACATTTCACTTAGGTGAGGTGCCAGTTCATTTTGTAGTTCATGTAATACACAGCCCAGGATGTCATCTGCTCCCATGGATGCTGTATTCCTAGCTTTGGTGAGTGTGTTTTTTACCTGTGTGGACATTATTACCGGAATTTGGCAATCTTCCGGTATTGAGATGGGCCATTTAGGGGGTGAAGTTGGCACTGAATTGATCTGCCAGAATATTGGCAATATCCTTGGGATCAGTACATTTAATGCCATTCTGTTGTAGCTCAGAACAGATCTGAGCATTGCCATTTAGATTCTTGACATAGTTACAGAATGCCTTGTGGTTGTCTTTGGAATCTTTAGAAATTTTATTTTCATAACTTGCTTTGAAGGATTTTATGAGGGATCTCAGCTTCTTACTAAGGCTGGTAAGGGAGTTTTTTGCATCCTGGGATTTTCCTCTTTTCTGCAACAGTTTCTTCCTTTTGTTATCAAGTTTGTTTATGGCAGGGGACCACCAGATTGGCTTCCTTTTTTTGGAGAAGAGCATCTTGGTTCTATTTGGGATGGCATGATTCATGCATGTGTGGATGTGCTTGTACAGTGCGTTAGTGTAGGATTCAGCAGTCGAACCTTCAGTTCCTGTCTGCATGTGTGTCATGAAGTTTGTCACTTCTAACTTGAGTAGCATGAAGTTGGCTTTGGAGAAGTTTTTTTACTGAGGTTTCCTTACTGGGGGGTGGGGGTGGGATGTGGATGCTAAGGGTGATTAGCTTATGGTCAGACCTGATCAATGAGGTGGTGACCATATGTGTGGAGCATCGATTTTCCATGTTGGTAATGACCAAGTCTAGGATATTGGAGTCCCTGGTGGGATTATGGATTAGTTGATCCAGGGCATTGGACTTTATGAATTCCAAGAACCATTGGGCAATGGTGTTGGTACATGAGTAGTTTTCCCAGTTAATTGCAGAGTAGTTCACCCGGTATTAGGGTGTTTGGTTGTATCTTAATATTTTCCAGTATGTTTAGAATAGTGCAGTGAGAATCTTGGGGCATGGTGGGGGATCTGTAGCAAGCTAAAATTTGGATTGCAGTCTTACCTATTGTTAGTTGCACCTGGAGAATTTCAGATGCATTGTGTTGGGCAACTAGCCTGGTGGTGTGAATATCCTTGTTGAATATGGACACTCCCCCACCTTTAGTGTTTCGGTCCTGGTTTGGTGGCCGAAAAGTGTGGTAAGAGTTGTAGCCTGGTATTGCTGGGGTGCTCTCTGGATCCTTGAACCAGGTCTCAGTTATTTATTTATTTTATTTATTTTACATTTGTTGACCGGGCTAGTCTAGCTGGAGACATGTCCATTTTCAGTAGAGGCCCGGGGAGAAAAGCTCCAAGAATAATACAGATTTTCTTTACAAAGTTAAAAACAGGAGTTATACAGATAATAGAGATAGCAATATTACAAAAAAAGGTTTTTTTCTTTTTTTGTTTTGTTTTTTTTTATTCAATAGTACAAATTGGTGTTACCATGGTCATTTTGTAAGGTACAGAGTAGAATTAACGTGGTCATTTTGTAAGGGACTGAGGTATGCTGTAGATATATACTTGTAAGATATATACAATAATGTAGTTTATTGATACATAAAAGGTAGCTAGTAAGGGATGAGGTGGGATAAGTGAATATGAGAAGATTTAGTCAGGGTTAGTAGAGGTACATAGCCAGTGATTGTTAAGGTAGAGTTTCAAATTCCTTTTGAAAAGTGAGAGAGAAGTTTGAGATGTGATTTCAGATGGAAGTTTATTCCAAAGTTTTCCTACAGAGTTAGAGAACAAAGACTCACCTGCTGTGTTGTTGGGTTTAGTAGTATTGATCAGTAGTTTGTTAGAGGAGCGTGAGATGTGAGGTTTTTATAAGGTGTAATGAGGCTAGAGAGTACTGGGATATTGTTAGGTAGATATAGAGTCTTATGGGCTATTATAAGCTGGTGATATTGAAGCTGATTAAGAAATTCAAGCCAGTTTAATTGTTTAAGATTTAGACAGTGATGGGTTCTGTAAGGAGAGCCTGTAGCATATCTAGCAATATTATTATAGGAAGTAGTTAGTTTCCTGATGTTGTTCTTTGAGAGATTAGTATAAATGGGAGAGGCGTAAAGCAGGGTGGATATTAGGTGGGTTCTGGCTATAGCAGTCTTTGCTGCTGGTGTAAGATAAGGTTTAATTCTGTAGAGGGATCCCAGTTTTTTGTTGACTGACTTTATTGTAGTGTTTATGTGAGTATCAAAGTTTAGATTGTTGTCTATTGTTATTCCTAGAAGTTTAGTGGTAGGGTCAGGAGAGATAAGAGTACCACTGCTAGAAGTGAGACTGAAAGGTGAAGATGTGGACTTTTGGGTTGGTGAGAAGAGTAGCAGTTTAGTTTTTTTGGGATTCAGAAGGAGGCAGCATTGAGAAAACCATAGGGATTGCAGTCTTACCTATTGTTAGTTGCACCTGGAGAATTTCAGATGCATTGTGTTGGGCAACTAGCCTGGTGGTGTGAATATCCTTGTTGAATATGGATATGCACAGATATCAATGTTCTCCATTTTTAGGAGTGCCTCGAGAGAGTGCATTTTGAGATTTAGACTTCTAGCAATGAGTAGGATTACCTTTAGAATTTGCATGCTTGTACCTGTTACGGTGGTGGTTTTGTCCTTTGAACTTTGCCTAAAAAAGAGAGATTGAATACACAATTTGTAAAGAAACAATGGGAGGATATATGTTTGTCTCCCAAAATATGCAACAAACTGTAGATAATTTAGGATTTTTGCTTTAAAATGTTTACATAGATATTTTTATACCCTGAGTAGACTCCAGAAAATTTTTCCTCAGGTAGACGGCAAATGCTGGAGGTATGATGGGGAAGAAGGAGATAATTGATGACATGTTTTATGGGAGTATAAAGAGTTGGCAGACTTTAAAGATTCCCTGCAGACTACTCTATCAGAGATACTGGGTGAGCAAATGCGTGTAACTAGCGAAATGATTCTTCTGAGCTTTGATACAGAATTGGTATTGCCTAGACATAGTACGCGCTTGCTGAGTCTAATTATGGTGGCTGCCAAAAAAGCAATCACTAGAAAACGGAAATCCGAGTCTAGACCAGCTGTGCTATTAGTAGTGAATATAGGAATAGAGATACAATAACTGGAATTGGGATCTTTAGAAAAGGGTAAGAACAAATTACACAGGAAAAAATTAGAATTGTGGGAACAATACATATGGGGAGGAATGATGTTTAAAAAAAGGCAGGATTTGAATGAGCTATGTAATGTCTGACTGACAATGATTGGGTAGATTATAAGTGACGTATAATGTTTGCAACTAAAATGATATGATTTGCAATGTAAAATGCTTGCAGCTATGGTTATATCAACATGGTTTGTTTTCATTTATACAACTATATGATTGCCTATGTCATGAGTGATAATTTAATAAAGATGCTTATTGTTAAAAAAAGTTTCTGAGAAGGATTACGTCTGTTATCTTCAACAGCTGTCCTACCTGTTAGATAGCCACACTGTATCAGTTAGTTTTACCTTTTTTTGTCTGAATCAATACAATTGAAATACTAATGTTTATTTCTGCTGTGTCTCAGTTCAACTTGAACAAACAAAAGGTTTCATGTTTAGACTATTTTTAATTTTTTGCATACTTTCCTTCATATTTTATGTTCTTCTGAACTGCTTTCTTTTACTAGGATATTGATGTTTTGAATCTGTATTATTTATACTTTTAACAGACCACCCAGTGTCATTCAGTTGCACCTAAGTGATATAGTGACCCCATGAACAGTTGATGCCATCCACAGAGTTAATTTACAAGTTGAGCAAGGGCATGGTATCTAGGTCCAAAGAGGTCATTATCCATCTGTACTCCGTCCTTATCAGACCAATCATAGAGTGCAATGCTCCCTTTTGTATGTACCTGACCAGGTGTATGCAGCAACTAGAGTGACCTCAAAGGTTCCTTACAAAAAGAATACAAGGTGTAACAAACCTGCCTTATACAGAGTACTTTAAAGCCCTTTCTGTCTACTCAGTCTCCTACAGATTGCTGAGGGGTGATCTGTGTCTGGCTTACAAGGCATCCACAAATCCCACACTTATGAATCTCCTGCATATTCGTAAGTCAAACAGTACAGAAAATATAAGGTCTAATGACCTGACGTTTGTCTGTGGATTAAAGAGAACCTGCTGGAGAGACAGATATGTGTCCCAAAGATTAAAGCTCCTATGGAACAGGCTTCTCATCCATGTGAAGCTGAGTTTGTTTATTACTCAGTTTAAGATCAGACAAGTGGATGGGGAATAGGAAATTCACACTGGGCCTGGCACCCATGTCTTTTATTATTTATCTATCTATCTATCTATCTATCTATCTATCTATCTATCTATCTATCTATCTATTTATTTATTGACATTTGTGGACAGGGAAAGTCCACTGAGTTAGAAAACCATTTTCAGTGGAGGCCCGGGGGGAAAAAGCTCCTGTTACATATAAAGATTTTTACAACAAGATAATATTTACAATAATAAAGCAGTGAACAAAAAGTTTTTATACAATTTCCTAGGGATTAGTAGTACACAGAGTAGAAAGTTTTAGACAATCTAGTTTGGTGTTAGTAGTATACATACAGTATTTTTAATGGCATTCTATATTTACATTCATAATATGCAGTTCATTTACAAACTTCAGTACATGGGAAGTTTGAGATTTAGCCTAATAATGAGTGTAGAGGCAAGACAGTGATTGATATACCTTATAATGTAAAAAAGTCAAAGGAGCTAAGTGGATTTATGAGTTATTACTTGAAGTTGAAATGAGTCATATTAGTAAGTAAAGTCTTAGAATTTGTTTAATGTGGTCTTATGGACAGAGGTAGCTTATAAATGCCTGGTACTCAATGTCCTGTTTGGATACAGGACATCATTATTGTTTTGGGTAAACTTGGCTAGGCTTTGAAAGGACACCTGGGTGGTTAGCCTAGTAACACTCTATGAGTGCATGAATCTATGAATGGAAGTAGAATGCCATGTCTGCACACTAGAACCTTTATTTTTAAGGAAACATGCACTAGCACCAAACATGCAGCTCACTGCAGTTTTACTTCTTTTACATATTCATTGTTGCTTGTTTAGAGTAATGCAGCTTTTGAACATTTTTTCTTGATTAATGCATATCACTGATTTCTTTTGATTCTGATGTCTTTGTTTTCAAGAGTGAGTACATTTTTCCATACTCAAAGTTATATTTGTTTTTAAATATTTTTGTACTTCTTGCTTAATGACTATTAATGTTGTTTCCATTTCCATGTCTTTGTTAAGAGTGTTAAATATATTGTGTTGTACTTTGTACTTGAGCTTTTAACAACAGGAAGGACCTGTGTCCCTCAGCTCAATTTTGTGTCTTTTTAAACATTTTTGTATTCCTTTATTTTTTATTAAAGAAAACAATGACCAGACTTTGAAGACCAATAAAAAATTGTAGGTATCAACCAATTACTGTTACTTCACTGTGTGCAGTAAAGCAATAGAGCAGTTACTGCCATCATATCTACTGTTGTTTGTAACTGAAGGCAAAAAAGTACTTTGCAACCAACAAGAAGTCAAGCCCCGGGATTCATGAAGCTCGGTGCAAGGGCGGCATTAGCCTTGCACCGACTGTGTGGCATAGAGATGGCGCAGCAGCACAACATGCATATTAATGAAGGCACGCTGCTGCAATGTCCATGTGCATAGGAAATGTGCGCGAGTGCAGGGGGCGTGTCTAAGCGCTGCACAAAGGCATGAACACATCGGCTGCAGGCACGCAACCTAAAATGCTGACTATTACACCCTGTCCCTAATAGTAATCACTCCTGTCAGTGTCCGTGGATACTGAAATGTATGCAAAGCATACAAGACAGTTTTGTGAACACCAAAATAAAAAGTAAACACAAAGGCACTTAGCTGAATATTGAGCCCCCATCCCTCGAACAAATGACATTTAAAACCCTGTGCCCGTATTCCATTGTAGTGTTGAGTGTTATACCAAGTGGAAGTGAAATGAAGCGTGTTTGCATGCCACTGCCCTTTGCTAAGCCTAGCCCAATGGTTAGGGTTACCACCTGTCCCACTTTGTGAGGGACAGTCCCTCTCTGGGCATTGGTGTCCTTACCACAAATATTAAAAATGGCAAATGTCCTGCGATTGTAGGACATAATTATGTCCCATATTTTATGTAATAGTTCCATAAAATTGTTATTTCTGTATTTAAAATACCTAAATGTTACAGGAAACAGAATAAGCAACTAAACCGCTAAAAGAATAAGCTTTCACTTAGGCATAAAAGTAAAATACTATCCTTTGTACTGACCGTGGGTATGTGTCAGCCTGTAAAATATGTGTGTCCTGAAAATGTCCCACTTTGGCCATTTGAAAATGTGGTAACCCTACCAATGGTCAGAGCATTTGTTCAATATCTGCCCATTTGTGGTCCTGGTTGTCCCTGTCTGGACGGCCCAAAGATGAATGGGTATTACCCAGGTGTACCTACCATGTCATGAAAGATAGGTATTTGCGTGTACCTATGTGTGTGAAGTACAGCATGTGGAAGATCAAATATGTCAGGGTTGTCCTCACAACCATATTTGTACCAGAGATATGTAGAGTACGCAATGTGTTCTGTTGTCTGTGCCATGGGCCATCAACCAGAGAAGGGATGGATGGTGTGTGTGGAATATGGGGGGGGGTGATGGGTAATGTAATAATTCACAAAGGGGAGACTAGGTAGGATGTACAATAGGTGAACTGGAGGCGTACGAGGGAGCAGTAGGTGAATCAGAAAGGAAACCAAAGAACATACATTCACATCCACAATACACTCTGACAGGCCATACTGCAGAACACAATCCCATGAACATATGAACATTAAAATGTGCGATACACATGTACAGAAACGTTATCGGCTTACACCCACATAATGGTCTGGCCTGAACTGAGCCATCCAACCCCAACACACCTGGATAGATAATTGAATACGCATCATCCCCTCTACTGCACCCCCCCCCCTTGCTGAACATCCTCCAAAACCACCCATACTTCGACTGCTAGCTTGGCGCAGCCATATCTGCACATAGTGCCCCCTATCCACAATCTAGTAGGCAGTCGCACCCTAGGCAGTCTCAGGCTTGCAAACTAGGTATCCCATGCATGCATAACCCTACCACATTTTCAAATAGCCAGCTGAATGGGGTCCGTCATTCTCAATTTTTGGACATCCCTCATGGGATAAGTGTCTGTTCTCAAGATTAGACTTTGTGGCATAACACGATGTCCACTCCCATTGACATCTGGGCACTAGGGCTACCACCTGTCAAACTTTGCGAGGGACAGTCCCTCTTTGGGCAGTTGTGTCCTGCATAAAAATTGAAAAAATGGCAAATGTCCTGAGATATTAGGACAAACATAGGATGCTGGTTTGTAGGATGACATTGGTGATCAAGAAGAGGAGGATGAGTGTGAGGGCAGCACCAAGGATCAAATGCTGGAAATTGAAAAATGGTAATTGTGAGGTGATGTTTAGGGAAGCGTTAAGACAGGCACTGGGTGGCAGTGAAGAGTTACCGAATGGGTGGGTAACTACAGCAGAGCTAGTAAGAGAGATGGCTAGAAAGGTGAGTGATGTGACATCTGGAAAGAGGAAGGAGGACAAAGAGACCTGGTGGTGGAATGAAGAAGTACAGGAGAGTATACAGAGAAAGAGGTTGGTGAAAAAGAAGTGGGATTGTCAGAGAGATGAAGAAAGTAGACAAAAGTATAAGGAGAAGAGGTGCATGGCAAAGAGAGAGGATTCGAAGGCTAAGGATAAGGCATATGACGAGTTGTATAAAAGGTTGGACACTAAGGAGGGAGAAAAGGACCTGTACCGATTGGCTAGACAGAGGGACCGAGCTAGTAAAGATGTGCAGCAGGTAAGGGTGATAAAGGATAATGAGGGAAACGTACTCACAAGCGAGGAGAGTGTGTTGAGCAGATGGAAAGAGTACTTTGAGGGGCTGATGAATGAAGAGAATGAAAGGGAGAGAAGGTTGGATGATGTGCAGATAGTGAATCATAAAGTGCAGTGGATTAGCAAGGAGGAAGTAAGGATAGTTATGAAGAGGATGAAGAACGGAAAGGCTGTTGGTCCAGATGACATACCTGTGGAAGCATGGAGGTGTTTAGGTGAAATGGCAGTGGAGTTTTTAACTAGATTGTTTAATGAAATCTTGGAAAGTGAGAGGATGCCTAAGGAATGGAGAAAAAGTGTTTTGGTACCGATTTTTAAGAATAAGGGTGATGTGCAGAGCTGTAGTAACTACAGAGGGATTACATTGATCAGTCACAGCATGAAGTTATGGGAAAGAGTAGTGGAAGCTAGGTTAAGAAGGGAGGTGATGATTAGTGATCAGCAGTTTGGCTTCATGTCAGGAAAGAGCACTACAGATGCGATGTTTGCTTTGAGAGTGTTGATGGAGAAGTACAGAGAATGTCAGAAGGAGTTGCATTGTGTCTTTGTGGATTTGGAGAAAGCATATGACAGGGTGAGTAGCAAGGAGTTGTGGTATTGTATGAGGAAGTCAGGAGTGTCAGAGAAGTATGTAAGAGTGGTACAGGATATACACGAGGGTAGTGTGACAGCGGTGAGGTCTGGGGTGGGAGTGACGGATGCATTTAAGGTGGAGGTGGGATTACATCAAGGTTCAGCTCTGAGCCCTTTCTTATTTATAATGGTGATGGACAGGTTGACAGATGAGATCAGACAGGAGTCCCCATGGACTATGATATTTGCAGATGACATTATGATCTGTAGTGAGAGTAGGGAACAGGTGGAGGAGACCCTGAAGAGTTGGAGATATGCTCTAGAGAGAAGAGGAATGAAGGTCATCAGGACTAAGACAGAATATAAGTGTGTGAATGAGAGGGAGGATAGAGGAATGGTGAGGATGCAGGGAGTAGAGGTGGCAAAGGTGGATGAGTTTAAATACTTGGGATCAACAGTTCAGAGTAATGTGAGTGTGGAAGAGAGGTGAAGAAGAGAGTACAGGCAGGATGGAGTGGGTGGAGAAGAGTGTCAGGAGTGATTTGTGACAGACGAGTACCAGTAAGAGTGAAAAGGAAGGTCTACAAGAGGGTAGTGAGACCAGCTATGTTATATGGGTTGGAGACAGTGGCATTGACAAAAAGGCAGGAGTCAGAGCTGGACATGGCAGAGTTGAAGATGTTAAGATTTGCACTGGGTGTGATGAGGATGGACAGGATTAGGAATAAGTATATTAGAGGGTCAGCCCAGGTTGGAAGGTTTGGAGACAAAGCCAGAGAGGCAAGATTACGTTGGTTTGGACATGTGCTGAGGAGGGATGCAGAGTATATTGGGAAAAAGATGCTAAGGATGAAGCTGCCAGGTAACAGGAAAAGAGGAAGGCCTAAGGTAAGGTTTATGGATGTGGTGAGAGAGGACATGCAGGTGGTTGGTGTGACAGAGCAAGATGCAGAGGACAGGAAGAAATGGAAACAGTTGATCTGCTGTGGCGCCCCCTGACAGGAGCAGCCGAAAGAAGAAGAAGAATGTAATAGTTGCATAAAACGGTTATTCTGTTTCTGAAACACCTAAATGTTATACGAAACAGAATAAGCAACTAAAATGCTACAAGAATAAGCATTTATGTAGGCAAAACAGTGAAGGTCTGTCCTTTGTACTGGCTATGGGTATGTTTTGCCTTGCAAAATTTGACGTGTGTACAAAAAATGTCCCACTTTGGGGATTTGAAAAGATGACAACCCTACCGGGCACAAGTCAAATTAGCAGTACCTGACCACAACCCTGCTCAGCCTCCAGCCGGTCCTGCAGAACCTACGACCCGGGATTAAACACCTGACCGTGATCCACATCTCCCCACGTGCATTATTGGAAATAAATACCTTTCACATGTTCCCATGAAGCTTCCCCATAGCCATCTTCCAAATAGTACATGTCCACAAATTGTATACCCCATCCAGGTTCCTCGTCATAATGATGCACACAATCCCTGTATACAAACAGTACAGATACCTCCCGTATGCAGTTGTTCATATACATAGCCATGTATAACTCCAGATATGTAGTCATATATCTATAAATGTACATACTTACATTCGCATAGCTACACATCACAAATACATGCATATAAGTAGTTGTCAAGTATGTGTCCTATTAATAAATATGTATACTTGCAAATGTATACATATGCCTCTCAGAAACATATGAACAGTAACATGTACTATACATATGTACACCAACCGACTGTCACATATGTTGCCAGCACTGTGGAATGCCTGCAGTAAAGTCATATATCCTAATTACCATCCATACAGAATGTATCACGGATGGTTTAGTGGTAGAACCAGTGACTATGCTGTTCCTTTTCCTGGGTCCCAGCCATGCAAGGGTTGCTAATTTTAAATGATGCCCATAATAATGGCAGTTGGAAATAGGACACTAACTGGTGGTCATTCAACAGTATGTGAAATGTAAACAAGCATGTAGGTGTATATGCATGTGAATGTACAGACAGATATATATCTATATCTATATCTATATATATATATATATATATATATATATATATCCATGAACATGGACACAATAAAGCAGTCATAACGAATGTGAAGGGAAACAGCAGTGGAACACCCATATTATCTAGTGCTTGACATATCAAGCTGGCCAGAGGTGAGCAAACCTCCTGCATCCCCAACAACAGGTAGGATGCTAACAGTGGAACTAACTGTGAGCACGTGTTAAGTCTGACTTTCAAACAGATACAGGCCAGTCCCACTCACACTTTGGATGAGCCAAACCGGAAGACAAATTGAACACCTTGATTATTATATCAATGTATGTCCCAGGACTATAAGCTTGGGACGTCTGAATATACTTGGAGTGAGCCAACATACGGGATGTGTCCAAAGCAGTAGGGAGTGGCACATGTGTAGTGGTGTGGTTTATTTCCGACCAGAGAATGGATGACTGCTGTGTTAGTGTTGTTTTGCTGTGCTTGTTCTGGTAACTATGAACTATGGGTATACATGCAAATGAGGCATTACAGCAATAGTGTATTGGTTAGAGCATCCGCCTATCAAGCAGACGTTGCCGGTTCGACTGCAGCACACACCATTTATGACGTGTAATCCGTATACGAGCATATCTTGCTAATTTTATGCTGTATAATTTTATGCTGTATAATGATATAATACCATTGAAATGTGAACTGGGGTGACGTATCACAGTAAGAATGCAGAAGGTGTTTGTGTGACGGGAAACGGCGGTTAAACGGAAAACCGCTGCCGTTAAGTGTTGTACTCACCTTTGTCCAACGGCCCTTGTTCTGCCCTTGTTCTGCCCAGCAACACAATAAATCGCCTCGGCCAGACTCGACGCCAGGACCCTACACATTATAATCAATGTGATTTACGTCTAAGCCATGGCAGTTATACCTAACTCTGGTGTTATCACAAACATAGCAAAAAGCACAGTCATTCAATAGTACGATCAAAGTAATTAATCATGTCGATGTATATGCATGCTTACGTATACACACACACACACACACACACACACACACACATATATATATATATATATATATATATATATATATATATATATAGAATGAACATGGGCACAAGAAAGCATTCATAATGAATGCAAAGGAAAACAGCAGCGGAACACCCGTATTATCTAGTGCTTGACATATCAAGCTGGCCAGAGTTGAGCAAACCCACTGCATCTCTAACCACAGGTAGAATGCTAATAGTGGAACTAAGTCTGTCCATGTGGTAAGTCTGACTTTCAAACAGGTACAAGGCATCCCCAGTCCCCAGTCCCCAGTCCCCAGTCCCCAGTCCCCAGTCCCCAGTCCCCAGTCCCCAGTCCCCAGTCAGATAAGCCTAAAACCAGATGACCATATGAACACCCTGACTATCATATGAATGTATGTGCCAGGACTATAGCTTGTGAAGTCATAATATACTTGGAGTGAATCAACATGTGGGACGGACCCAGAGCAGTAGGGAATGGCGTATGTGTACTGGTGTAGTTTTCCTAACTGGATAATGGATGCCTGCTGTGTTAGTGACGTGTTGAGGCATGTGTATGGATAACTATGAACTATGGGTATACATATAAATGAAGCAGCATACCAATAGTGTAGTGGTTAGAGCATCCGCTTAATGAACAGGCATTCACGGTTCAAGTTCGACTATAACACATATCATTTTCCATGTGGAATGAATGTCGTCCTGCTGTAAAACCGACATAATAACATGTAAAAGTGAACTTGAGTATCGCATTGGGACTTTTAACCAGACCATTTCAATCAAAGGGGTACTGTCATAATGAATAAGGCACAAGTAAGCACAAATAAGTGGCAGTAAATATATATAACAAACAGTAGGCATAAGAGACTGCGCTTGCATGGGTGTAAGCGGCGCCCAGCATAGGAAATGTATATGAGTATGTACAAATGTAATATGTATATATATATATATATATATATATATATATATATATATATATATATATATATATATATGTATACACACACACACACACACACACACACATATATATATATATATATATATATATGACGAATGAACGTCGTAACAGTATAGCATAGACAACGGATGAGAAGGGAATCAACAGCAACTATAGTATCATAGAGTGCAATCAGCATATGCCATATCACGCTGGCCAGGAGTGAGCAAAGCACTGCTACACACACCACAGGCAGGATATTACCAGCGAGAGTAACATAGTTGAATTGCTAAGCCTACTTTTCACACAGACAGAGGGTAGTCCCTGCTGGGACTACCCAAAAATTATTTAGAGTGTTTAGCCCTCCTACCATTACACAAGCAAGGGCTGGTATGTTCAAAGACTAAATGGTGGGAAAGCCTGAGAATACACGAGGTGGGACAACATATGTGTACGGCCCCTAACGCTCTGGAGAGGGCAATGTTTGGAGGTGTGTCATGGCTGCAATAACAAGTGGATAATGGAAGTTACGCATGTAAGTTGAACACGGGTCAGGTGGAGGAACTATGGGTATGAAATTATGGATCCAGGGGTGCCAGGGGTGGATGGCCCAGTTCTAATTGGACCGCCCCGTGGAGGTCAGCGAGTTCGTAATAGGTATATATGCATACACACATGCAGACATCAATATGTAGAAGTACATTCTCTGTAACACATGCATTCCATTTGTAGACATAAATAATAGGAATGTGCACATACAAACACCGACAGTAGATGGAATAATAGGCTGTGCAGAAGAGGGACGGGACGAAACTGCTACAATGCAGAAGCATGTACAGTGTCCTAAGTCAGTGCTGTGCTGACGTTAATCAAATGTGAGAGCTTCCCCACACATGGAATCATTCCTGTGATCTGCCCACTATGGCAACTCCAAGTACTAAACTGGTCTAATTGTAAAAGAAATATGCTGAGCACGTACATAATTAAGCTCCCATGTGTAACCTGTGCTATACCGCAGAGTCATACATATTAATGAATTGTAACGTCATGTTAACGGGAGTAAGGATATAATGAAGTATGAAGTCTACTCTTGCCATAAACACTTGCGTGTTCTATGTGGGGCAGCCCAGTAATTGTAAATAGTATTCCTTTGGTCGCTCACGTCACCAATGTTCGTGGACTAAACATATGGGAGGTCTGAGGATATGTGGAGTGAGTAAACCGATGGGATGACTCTATAGGAATAGGGTGGGGACAGTGTGTAGTGGTGTTGATACACCATGAATCCAACAGGAGAATGGATGACAGCAGTGTTAGGGAGGCGTTGGGGTGTGTTTGGGGAACCAGAAGCCATGGGTATATGGGTATATGGGTATATATGCATATGGAGGGGCACAGCAATAGTGCATTCCTTAGAGCAACCCCCTAACGAACAGACATTCTCGTAATGAATCACACTGTATCACATTCCAATTACCATCGGTAATCCGTACGTGAACATATTGCAACATCTGTCCGCTGTATAACATGCTAAATACCGATTACAAGATAACTGGAGTGAAGTGTCAGTGTCATAATGAATAAGGCACTAGTATGCTGGTGAAGCATATACAAACACCATTACGCATTTGTAAGTGTGTATGTGCGGGGTATGTATTGGTTTACAGACACACACATATATATATAAATATATATACATATATGTATAGACATATATATGTATAGACATATATATGTATATTATATATGTATATATATATATATATATATATATATATATATATATATATATATATATATATATATATATGGTTGCAGACATACATATATATATATATATATATATATATATATATATATGTGTGTGTGTGTGTGTGTGTGTGTGTGTGTGTGTGTGTGTGTGTGTGTGTGTGTGTGTGCATAGGTATACAACTATGATAGGAAACAGCACACAGGAATGACATATGCTCACAGGCTATGCCAATGGAAGTGAGGAGCACAGACAAGGACATGACACATGCAGCATGCCCTTCCACCCCACCCCACAGCCAGACACGGGAAATATACACGCAATCAATGTAAAGTGTCCACTGCTCCCCAGACCACAGGCAGGATACAACCAGGGGGGTACACAGTGCACGCGTGGTTTCTAATCATGGAACACTTACTGGAGCGTCCTTTGCAGGACACCCCAAAAATTGGCCAAACCATACGAATGTGATAGATCGTCCATTTTGTCAGCAGTGTATATAGACTCGGAATACAAGAGTGGGTAACTCTGATGACCGATGGGCCGAGACAAATTTATGAAATGGGTCCTGTGAAGTGGAGATTGGGCAGCATGTAGTGGTGTGTCCAGAACCGACCAGGTCCCAGAGTAAGGATGGGTGCTGTCGAGGAGGAGAGGGTGGGGGAACTATGGGTAGCAACTTATGGGTCTAGGTGTACAGGTGTTGGCTGATGTTGGCCAATATGGACAGCCCTAGGGATGCAAGCGAATGTGTTCATTGGGCAGAGGCGTCGCCCAATGAGGAGCCACACCCAGTGCGAGACCCACTAAAGCAAAGTGTAATCAATATGGCAAGGAACGGAATAACCAGATGAAGACGTATGTATGTAGAGCTATGTGTATGTATATCTACCCATAGTGAGATAGAGATATGCCTCTCCCTCACCGTAGTACGAATCTATATATACAGAGAAAGAATACAGATACATACCCACATATGAATATATACATATGCGGACAACCATAGACCCATATGTCGTTAGATTTTATATATGTATATATATATATATATATATATATATATATATATATATATATATATATATATATATATATATATATATATATATGTTACAGTAAATATACACATGTATATAGCTAGGATATGATACAGCAGTTACGAGTAACATATGTTCACAGGCCAGGCATATGTTTGTGGGAGGTCCAATAAACAAACATGTAACACGTAGCATCACCCACCAGCCCCCCCAGCTAGGCCGATGAGACATACTGACACACAATAAAGGTAAACACACCACTGCTTCCCAGACCACTGGCAGGATACTACCAGTGGGAGAGATCTGCAAGGTCTACACTTGAAACATAGATATCAATGTCCCTTGTGGGACACCAAAAATTAATGATCGGAGCCAGTCCCGGTAATGATTTCTCCAACCAAGCTGTAGATGTACATGGATCAGTAGGTTGTGCAAGCCTGATAACTCATGGGTCGACACAACATATGACATGTGTCCCGACATGGGTAGAGTGAGCAGTCTGTAGTAGTGTGTTTATACCCGACCTGCGCCTACAGTAAGGATGAGTGCTGTAGAGGAGTGGCAGGTAGGGGAACTATGGGTATGCAATTATGGGCCTAGGCTTGCAGGTGTTGGCTGGCAGAGCCATATTAGGGCCGCCTTGTGGATGTAATATTCCGATGTGGGCATAGCAGATGCCCATACCTCCCAATCCCTAAGAGCACATCCACTGGATGGTCTGTAAACCATTGGGGGAACACATAAGGACCATACCATTGAACTGTCCCCGATTACCAGGGACGTCCCTAATTACTACTCAGAATCTAACTCTGTCCCACCTAAACCCTCCTAGAACTAGTGATATTAGGAGGAAAGGTGGTGAAATACACATAATGAATAATGACAACATTTAATAGACAATGTGTATGAATACATATGCTCTGGGTCTGTCAATGTGTCAGGTTAATAGCACCAAATTTCCAAATGTGTCCCTGATGTTGTTATGCAGTGTCCCTGATTTAGTGTTCATTATTCCCCATTCATATGAGAGGTCTGATAGTGACAGAAAGCGCATATTCCTCTGACTACCTGAGAAAGATGATAGAATAATAGGTTAGGGTTACCACTTGTCCACCTTTGCGAGGGACAGTCCCCTTTGGGCAGTTGTGTCCTGCAAAATAATTGAAAATATGGCAAATGTCCTGAGATGTTAGGACAAAGATTTCCCTATATTGTCTATAGTAGTTGCATAAAACAATTATTTTGTATCTGAAACACCTAAATGTTATAAGAAACAGAATAAGCAACTATAATGCTACAAGAATAAGCTGTTATTTAGGCAAAACAATGAAGTTCTTTCCTTTGTACTGGCTGTGGGTATGTTTTGCCCTGCAAAATCTGACGTTTCTACATAAAAGTCCCACCTTGGGCAATTGAAAAGGTGGCAACCCTATAATAGGTAAGCGGTAGCATAACACGGCCGATGCATGTGGGTCCCAAAACCCAATTAGTTGTCTGTATTGAAGAGTCTCAGTTCACATGTATCAGCCAAATGGTTACAGATTGTAAGAGGAACACACAAATAATATGAATAAATCACTGGACAGGCCGCCGATCCTGTACAGTCGAACGGTATGCCGTCGCCTAATGGGCAGCCATTCCCGATACTGTAGGCATGTAATCTGATGTAATAGGCATCACAACAAGGTAATATTGTTGTCCTCACTCCCACCCAGGGGTGTGACTGTCAAATGCAAGCACCAATGTCGGTGCATTTGCAAGTGCAAGAGCGAGCGGGTGTAAGCCTGTTTGGCTACCAGTATGCGAGTATTGCACTGGTAAAGCAATGTAGAGGCTAACTGGGTGGAAGAAGCTGTAACCAGAGGTTAACATTGCTTAACACCAAGCAAACCCACGCACACCCACTCACACCTGCTTTAATGTGCCTTACTCCCTCCATATCCAATGGCCTTGTTCTGCCCTGCAACAAAATAAATGGCCTCTGCAAGGCTCGGAACTAGGACCCTGCACACATAGCTAATGTGATTTACCAATACGCCATGGCAGATATACAGACAATGGACAGTACCACAAACATATCATACAGCGCAATCATTCAACAGTATAGGAATGTATCCCATCATGTAGATGTATATGTGAGTGTTTATGTCCAGCATATAGGTACATACATATATAGAGATATGTCAGGAACATACCATGTGGCAACAAAGCATTACAAACGAATGAAATGGGAAACACCAGCGATGCCTGTGTTATGTAGTGGTGTTGTCCTATGTAATCTTAAGACTCCTTCAGACAGACATGTGTCGTTCATACATGCAAACAGTTGTACATTGGCCATATACATCACTCTGTGCATGTAATGTACATTAACACAACAGTAGCTGTCCAATCATTATGTGTGAACAGCACTCTTGCAAAGTGCTGTGTGCAACATCATCATCATGCTAAAGGTAAATGGGGTAACCATAGAGGGACCAGTAGTGTTGAGTGTACAATGGGGTAATCCTCATCACATGTACCTGGACCCTTTAGGAGTGATGTGCGTACCAGGATCATGTGCCTGAAGGACAGGGGTGAGGATAACAGGAGTATGTTGTGATGCATATTACAAGGGTTACATGTGTCCAGTGGGCATGTGTGTAAAATGGACAGCTATGTATAGGGCAGATGTCCATAGGGTGAGGGTCAGATGTGGAGGAAGGAGAGTAGCTATGGCCATGGAGGATAGGTAAGGTAGGATCACAGAGAAGACAGCATACAGGGTCAGTATATGACACGTGGGGGGGATACACCTCAGATGGGGATGGGTGTTCGGCATTCACCAGCCCATGGGAACAGTGGGACAGAGGTCCCTAGCCATGGGCAGCCACCACTGCACCCAAACAGCTGCAAAGGAGGCAGTGCTGGGGGCTGTCCATGAGGGGCAGCATCACCCTGTAAATGTGACACTCCACCCTTGAGCTTGCATATCTGGCTTTGGAACCCCTAAGTGAGCCCCCAACTCAACACATCTGGGACCGCACAACAGCAGACACGTTCCTGTCTGGTCCTACTCCCAGGGGGGGACATGCCCCATCCTCAGTGGTGGAACCACCAGAAGGTGGTGCAGAACCAACAGAGGTTGAAGTCCAAGGCTGGGCCCCAGATGTGCTGGTGCCTGGTGCCATGGTCAGCTGAAGTGGGACAGGAGGTTCTGCCGGGACCTCCCAACCCATACAGCCTGTGGTGTTGCAGTTTAAACCCACATATGGCTTAGTGGTAGACAACAGCATTCAGGATTACCTACAACAGTATGCATAGATATCACCATCAACCCAACACAGCAGATGGTATACATTTGCAGAGGGAGCACAACACATGCATATATACTGCATGACATCTGTACAATGTGTAGTAGACTTGTGACCGCAGCTAAGAACAGTTGCCCATTATTGGCTTGTCACTGGGAAACCCAGACAGTGTCTGTCATACCAATGTTTCATGTGATATATGTCCAGTCAGGGATGCAATGGCAGTAACACATCCCTATCATCATGTACTGTCTGCAGTCCTCACACTATGATCCTGCTGTGCACAGATGTGTGTTCAATGTGTATCACAGGACACAAATGATTCCACATACTGACCAGTTCACAGATGGCCCTACAGATGGGGGTCCCTCATGAACAGAGTACTGTCATGTCTGCATTAAAACATGCAGAATAGCCATTACCACACACAACATATTAAACAGGCAGTAGTCTCAATGCAGCATAGATACACTTACATGCTGTAGTCATGTGTGGCACACCACCTTCCTGCCTTTAGGCTATTTCCCACTGTGTATGATGTTTGAGGTACATCCAGATATCATCTGTGATGCCGTTTCAGAACACCACATCCAGGTACCACTCACAGCGACTGTCATGGCCAAATACCAACATGATTTTCCTAGATAGTGTACTCTGTTTATCATGCGAATGGCTATGGGAACACCATCACAGCTGTTCCACATGCAATCAGCTAGAGGAGGACTGAAATAGGTGCAGAGGCCATCACCTGATTATGTCCATCACTTACAATACACATGCTGTTGATGAGCAGGTGTACACCTCCACATCCACCAGAGAGTGTGTGGGCAGGACAGGCAAAGTACACCAGAGAAGGGCTTGGAGACTAAACCCTAAGCATCGTCTGCCACATGCCTAGCAGTACAGGGGTCAAACCCCTGACTGACTAGTCATTACTATTACATGTGCATGATGTTACTACATGTGCCACAAAGCCAA
Organism: Protopterus annectens; assembly: GCF_019279795.1. NCBI lineage: Eukaryota > Metazoa > Chordata > Ceratodontiformes > Protopteridae > Protopterus > Protopterus annectens. The sequence continues at coordinate 16,574,641 of NC_056746.1, forward strand.
CATGTTGCTGTGCTGTAAGAACATATATGTGTGTAGGTGAGAGACGTGCAACAGAGATATAGTAAACATACATTAGGTGTAGCACACATGGCTGTCCACATGAACGGATGCCATTGTCACCACAACCACACTCTATAATGTACTCGCATTGACACTCTTTGCCAGGGCCACAAATACACAACCTAACTACTTAGTTTGCCACACTGCAGTAATGCACAGCACTACATGCACCACAGGGGATATCTGGAGGTTCTATGGGCTAGGGCATGTGAAAGTGTTTGACAACTATTAGTATGCCAATGAGGGTTATACTGGGAGTGACTGTGGTTGGGCGCATCATAACCCACACACAGACCCAAGGTGCCAGTACTGACATGCATGTATGCATTGCTTCATGGGTGTGTAGAAGTTGGCTGTGCAAGATGGCTGTACAAGGCTGGGTGAGGGGTAATCCTTGCCATCGTGTCACCTGACAATGGTGTGCAGGTGGGTATTGCATGATCTGCCCTGACATCCTGGTTACCAATGTGTATGGCCATAGCTTTGCACTGCATGCCATGTCTGTGTTTGATAGTCTTTCACATAGACATTGCCTGGGATGTGCATGTCCCACAATACTGTACAATGACATGTACAGGTGTACCTGGTTTGGCAGGCACATGTTGTGTATACAGACTATTATCCCCCGATATGCCAATACTGGCCTGTTGTGGTGAAACCTGCTTATAGTGAGCAGGCTAACCCTGCACCTGCATTGATAGTATGATACAGGTATTCCCTGGTGTCAGTGGCATTGGTCCATACATGGCACATGTGTACGGCATTGTATGGCCTCTGTGGATCACATTTGATGCCACCACATATGTTGCAGGCATCCAGTAGGGAACATAGTGAAGGCACGTTGTCTGCAAATATGTGCCTATTGTACCACTGTACAGGATGCCATGTCCTCTGCAGCCCACTGCATTCACACCATGCCTACTATCTGTCATCAGTGTGCATGGTACTAGCAACATAGTGGGATATCCTAGGCAAGTGTGTTTGTGTATGGCACATGGGTGCAGGACATATACTGGGTACTAGTAGGGTTGCATACTTTGTTCACCAGGCCTTTTGCCAGATGTAGGGGTATGGCTTGCCAACACAATCCCGTGTCTGACTGACAGCTGTACTCCTCATGAGGTGGCCAATGTGTCATAAGATGGACACCTTATAGGGAAAACTACAATATCTGCTCCCCAGCATGTCCAGTAGTTAGACACTCACAGCCACCTCTACACAGGCTCTGACAGCCAAACACGCACACTTGCCATGTCCTGTATTCGAACCCCTACCTACTGTATTACACTGCAGCAATATGCTTTTAGGGCATGCGCTACTGTGCATACTTGGTTACAGCACTCCTACAGATGTATTCCTAGATGGGTGACAACAGCAGGATTGACAAAGGTGGTCATGTGATTTGTACAGAGACTGCATACTCTACAAAGTACTGTACTTGCCTCACGCAGGCAGACACACACACACACACACACACACACACACACACACACACACACACACACACACATTTGGCAAGTCTGGGATTAGAACACCGAGCTAGCTACTTTATCACACTACAGCATTACGCAGTTTACTGGATCACAGCACTCCCAGAGGTGTATTTCTAGGTGGGTGACATCATCATCCTTGCCAAAGGTGGGTATAGGAATTGTATAGAGTGTGAGCAGTCTAAAAGCATTATTCAGTCCTCAGGCAGACAGAGACAAACACTCACACACTTGGCAAGTCTGGGATTGGAACACCGACCTAACTACTTTATCACACTACACCATTACACAGTTACAGAACACGCTATCGAGATTGCTGGGTCACAGCATTCCCAGAGGTGTATTTCTAAGTGGGTGACATCATCAGCCTTGTCAAAGGTGGGTATAGGTATTGTATGGAGTGTGAGCAGTCTAAAAGCATTATTCAGTCCTCAGGCAGACGGAGACAAACACACACTCACACACTTGGCAAGTCTGGGATTAGAACACCAACCTAACTACTTTATCACACTACACCATTACACAGTTACAGAACACGCTATCGAGATTACTGGGTCACAGAATTCCCAGAGGTGTATTTCTAGGTGGGTGACATCATCAGCCTTGCCAAAGGTGGGTATAGGAATTGTATAGAGTGTGAGCAGTCTAAAAGCATTATTCAGTCCTCAGGCAGACAGAGACAAACACTCACACACTTGGCAAGTCTGGGATTAGAACACCGACCTAACTACTTTATCACACTACACCATTACACAGTTACAGAACACGCTATCGAGATTACTGGGTCACAGCATTCCCAGAGGTGTATTTCTAGGTGGGTGACATCATCAGCCTTGTCAAAGGTGGGTATAGGTATTGTATGGAGTGTGAGCAGTCTAAAAGCATTATTCTGTCCTCAGGCAGATGGAGACACACACACACACACACACACACACACACACACACACACACACACACACACACGTGGTGGGAACAGAACACCTGCCTATCTACAGATCACTATTACAATACTACATAGTTACAAGTCGCGCCACAGAGACTACACATTTAAAAGCTCGCATTATGACCTTCTAAGAATAAAGGCATCAGCATGGATGCTGGCAGTTAAGATGTACATACCTGTGAACCTGTGTGTTTAAAGTAGGAATCCATCCTGAACTGGAGTATGCCCATCTGTGGAATGGACGACTACTATCACTATACAGGGTTACAATGGCCATGCCCATACACACAGAGGCACATAACTGACACAAGGTGTCACTGGGCATGCTCACACACATAGTAGCACAAGGCTGTTCGGAATGCACTATGTTTCCATCTACATAAGGTTATACTGGGCATGCTCATACACTTAGTAGCACAGGGCTGTTTGGGATGTACTCTGATTCTAAACATGGAAGGCCACAGTGGCCATGCTATTACAGTTAGTGCTAGTAGTTGTCATTGTTAGCAGGAACACTGCACTACATATGTCTGACACCGGTCTTTTACACAACATCTGCTGCTGTCCGTCACCTTAGATGTACCATTGTATACCAAGCACAATACTACCACTCGCAGTGATGTCTTGCTAGGAGTGGCAACTGCTTGACCAACACAATGAGCCAATGTCCTGCTGTAATTACGAGTTTGTCCAGTGTTTGTCATTCTGGGATGACATGACTGAAAGTAGACAGGCCTTTGTCACATATCACATGCATCCATGATTCAAGGGAGTGGGGATAATACCTAGGTCACATTCCCCCATATAGTGCCATTCCAAGGCAAATGTCCTAAACACAGGATAACACCCTGATACCTAGAGGACAACTGCATTGTATGCTTATGCTGACCAGTGCTAGATGTGTAGCGTCCGTAATCACAGCTACTCACTGTAGATCCAACAATGGGGAATACTGACATCTGTGCAGTGAGGAACACCTGGCTGAAGGCTCTGTAGTGCACAATAGTACTACCACCATATACCTCAGAACCAGACATGTGGGCCATAACACAGGTACGGACCGCTCCAGGTGGTGGTGTCCCCACATACATAAAGGCCACTCATGTGTACTGACCAGTACTCCCACAAAAGACATCACAGATGAGTCAGGTGCAGGACACAGTGTCAAAAGCTGCATTCTAGGATGTAACCCTCAGGCACCAACATGCCCTCGGACCACCAACACGCATCCATACATGTGGTAGGACATATAATAGTACACCACCATGTGACCCTTGACCAGTGGACTGTACCAAGCTCTACATCAACTGTGCAGAGTACCCATATACTGACACAGTTACATCATGTGTTATGCAATGCAATGATACCACTCTCTGTAACCAGGTCAGCTGTACACATACTAGAGGCCCTCAGTTATTTACAGCATTAACAGATGACTGTTGCTGTACACCAGTAAACATCCTCATGTTTGGATATGACATACATGTACCTGCCCTGGATATGTACATGCCACACACATACAACATATATGTAAATAGCATAGCTGTTGTTGTCCTTTGTGCAGACAAGTGGCTACAACCATTACACACATGCACATGGAATGTAGGTCCATGGCTGCTGAATGCTAACAGTACATAAGGTGTGATTATCAATGCTGACAGAGGTAACATTCCTTCTATACTGGTCACCCATTACACCTATCATATCATACAACAGTCCATGTGTCATGTATGTCATTACACATTTCCACCAATTGCAATGCCTACAAACATGCCCAAATGACAGGATTGTAGGACCTACACACATGTACATGTAGTGGTGTGCATTCAGATACCATGCATGTGCAGTTGCTGATGTATGCAGGTGACGTGTGTCTTAGTACATCATGCAGTTGCAATGCAGCCTCAACATTGCCAACTGTATATGGTGATATGCTGAAAGCACGAAAGATGTTCCTCAGGTATGGACAGATGTGTGGGCATAACTAAATGGTGGGGCATTTTTGCAGATGGATGTTTACTGAGGACAGCTCACAGGTGTGTCACAAGTGGTACTACAATAACCTGTGTAACCGCTAAGCTATTTTTATTAATTGAAGGGGAACACACACAACATAGGCAGTGGTCAGGGTGACACCGAAGGTAAATCACTTGACACCTGTAACAGTTAAGACCTCCCATGTACATATATCAGCACAGTTGCCAAAGGAAACATCAGTAAACTTTGTAACGCATGCAATACTGCTGTAAGTCTGTCATACATATCATGAGATAGGCAGGTGTTTGATTCACAGTACTGGCATGTGTGGTTGCGTGTGTGTCCATATATGTCATGTATGGTGGGTAATACATCTCAGTTGTTACTCACTCTCCTGTACACTGTTGCAGAGATTTGTACAGACTGCAATGTAGAAAGCAGGACATAAGCAGGGTTGTGTATCTCACACATGTGAGGTATCTGTATGTGTGTGACATAGGTGTATTCCATAGTGAATGCCACAGTGTGTGTGTGTGTGTGTGTGTGTGTGTGTGTGTGTGTGTGTGTGTGTGTGTGTGTGTGTGTGTGGTTGTCTGGTCCCTGGAGTGAGGATTTATGTTACCATAGTGAACTGATAAGACCCCTCCCCCCATCCAGGTGATGCAATCTACTATCCGTGTTCATGTCCCCGATCTTAGGCCATACTGACTACCTGTACATGTGTAATCTCTGTGGCGCATCATGTAGGTACACAATACTGTAATGATGATTTGCACATAGGCAGGGCTCCTCACCTCAACACTAGCAACTGTGTGTGAGTGTGTGTTACTGTGTCGGTAAATCCGTGAGTGTGTGGGTGTGTTACTGTGTCTCTGAATACATGTGTGTGAATACCTGAGTGTGTAGGTGCAGTTGTGTGTTCGCATCCTGTCATGGAAATGTGTATTACTGCTTCCCAATGAGGCATCACACTTCCCACAGGCCTCTACCCTTGTCATCAGCTAGACTGCTCTCTTACCTCACCACTCCATGTAACTGTACCTGTGATGCCACCCAGTATGCATGTCACGTCTGTAGCCACAGTAGCTTAATACATAGCTATCATGCTCTTGAATCAGTAGACATGCTTGGAATGTGGGAATTTGCAACTGTGATGTGGAAGCTACAAAGTGCATGCTGGTATTTACATACATACCTGTGAGTAGTCCACATTTACATATGGGACACTAACTGCAAACACTAACATCCACCGGCACATGCAATTACACCTGAAGGAGGAAAGCAGAACATCATGACCAACATGCAGTTACTGTTGTTACACAAGACACATACTGTTAACAGTATGAAATGCATTGTAAACCTGTATGACATGGTATGTCTGCTGCCTATCAACAGTACACAACAATTGTAATCTACACTTATCTTCCTAGTCTGTTCACCCTGTGCATCACAGCATATGAACATGTCCCTGCACCGATGGTGTGGATGACAGGGATGCGGCACATGCATCATCATATGTGCAGGGTGATAATGTTTGCCAGAGGCCTAGGCTGTACCATTGGATGACATCATGTATGTGGGTTAGGGCCTTTGATCTAATTGGGTGTGTGCGGATGTTATGCATGTGTGTGTTGCGGTGCCCTACATATGTTTCTGGTGTGTGCGTGTATGAATGCACACAGTTCTGGCATGTGTCTGGCCTAAACAGGGGTATGATTGACAGCTGTGGACTGTACAGGCCATGTTTTACAGTTCACGGTGTCTGGCCATGGCCACGTGACCTGTGCCTGCCAGGGGTTGCACGGGCACTACCAGGCAGAGATGCAGATTGGGTACTGTCTGATGACACATGTCCACTGGAACCGTGTCCCTGTTGGGACCATCCAGGGACACATGCTCATGGCCTGCTGTGTTGTGGTGCAGACAGCACAGCACCAGCTGCGCTGCTGCTGCTACCACCACTATGGGAGCAGGCATGTGAGGTGGCTCATTCACGTAGACCTGAAACAGGTGATGTAGCCGGCCTACGTCCACGTGCCTGGTGCCTTACTCCTACCAGATGTTCAAACACAGATAGGTCATGCTCACGGATTGTCATGCCATGGTCAAGGACTCCAACTATGTCATCCAATTGTCTATCCAAAGCTTCAGCAATCTGCTGTTGAGTATTTACCATTGCCTGGATGTTGCTGTTTAAAGAACGGTCAGCAGCCCTCTGAAGCCTCTGATCTTCTTTGTTGTGCCATTCAGCACATGCCTGTGCTCCCATTACAGCCTGAAACATGTGTCTGGTGACACCAGCTGCTGTGCTCTGTCTTGCAGGGGTATGTTGGCTGGAGGTTCTCCTATGAGCAGCACTGGCCACATGCCTGTGTGGGGCATCACCAGTCAGTTGGCTGACACCATGGTGTGCAGGCACACCTTCCATAGCCTCCACACTTTCCTGTTCCAAGCTACCACATGCAAACTGTCCTTCCTCTATGGCCACTGGTGATGGGGTATGTGTAGGCATGAAAACTGTGTACGGGCATGAAGGGGATATATGTGGAATGGCAACCAATGGCACAGATGCAGCCCCTGACAACCCTGCCTGTGCCTCAATCATATGTTCATCATCACTGCTAGAGTCTGTGGGGACACTAACATCAGATGGACCGCAGGAGGGGAACACACCTACATCACCTGTGAAGGGCAGACAAGAACTGTACATTACAATCTATACAATAGACAAACACACACACAGACACACACACAGATACACTGCTACCCACCACATCCAAACAAACCATCCTACACTATGTATGAGCAGGTGGGCAAGCCCCCCTACACTCCCCATGTGGTTGACTGTGCCCCCCACCCCCCTACTTTAATATTCTACCTCCAAGATCACACAGACTCACAAAGCAAACCCACACCCGCACATTACAGTCCCCTAGGAACACACACCACAGTCAGAACACACACTTACACACACTATAGCCCTCAGAAACACACTTACACACAGTAACCTACCTGAACAGCAACACCAGAAGCACTAAATACATGTCCCTTAACATCAGGATTTTAAAACTCGTGCTTCTGGTGTTTCAGTACTGTGGTCTTTCGGTCTTTAAGCCTCATGATTACGCACGTTGGTATGTCAAGCATTCGGTATTTGGTAGGTATCCCATTTATATGTACCTCCATGACTGTGTAGATTGTTGTTAACCTATCTATATATATCTATATCTATATATATATATATATATATATATATATATATATATATATGTATATCCCTATATATCGACATATAACCCACTCTCTCCCTCTTTTTCTCTCTGTATATGTTGATTGCTATATAGATATATATATATATATATATATATATATATATATATATATATATATATATATATATATATATCATACACCTTTCATTAGGTACATGGCAGTTTGTCCTATTTCCACACATTCCTCCATTTTGTGTTTTAACTTGTCAGAATACACAACTGCCGTTGGTACATCACAGGTAGCTTAGTGGTAGGTTATTGTGAAGATTGAGTACATGGTTGCATGGTCTAATCCTTGCAGTGGTCATTTTACCTCTCAGAGCAGGCACTGGTAGTGCAAGGGTGATTAATGCACATTTCAGTGGTTGTGTGTTCCAAATGTTTATTATTCTGTGGAATACTACCTTATATGCAAGCTGTGGCTAAGGTATACTATGTAACATGTAAATCATCTCTGACTTTATTGGGATTTGAACCAGGACTGCACAGATATTCTGCAACGGCTGTAGCCATTACACTATTGACATTAACGTTCTTTCTGCCTATTTCCTATGTCCATGAATCCTATGTGTAAGCTTGGCTACACAACAGGCGGAGCCAACCACACCCAGTGAGCTTCTCGAAATACAGACATAACACATGAATTGAGAGACTATACATTAACATACTAACTACATTTGGCATAGCCCCTCACTGACACACGTCAGGGTAAACCTTGATGTGTGACTGGCCAACAGTATATACACCCCTGGGATCATGTGTCCCAGAAACATACAGCCAGGGTGTGGAGGAGCCACTCATGTTTTATAGCTGCAAGACCTGTTGGGGAAATTGAATGCTGTTGGGTTGTCATGTTAACATGCCCTTTTGAGATCACTATGTACCCCTATCACCCTACAGCACTCCAGTCTTCAACAGCTTCCAGCAACTCTGCCTGGAATCACTTCATTGGCTATGCTTGACAGAGGCTCAGTTACTTCATCAATGGTGCAGGTAAAGCCACCATACTGTAGCTATGCTTCTAAATGCCCTTGGGCAGATAGCCTACTACCTATCTGTGAACCTCTACAGTGCAGGCCATCTCCAACATCATATGTGATTATACAGAGTTTTCCGATCACAATATACAGTGTAAAATCACCATGTAGTCGGACAACAGCAATAGCATACAGACTACTGATACATAATCACTCCAAAAGCCTATCTTGGAAGCTAGTGGACATGTATAGGTTTCAGGCTTTGTACTGCTTTCTAGTAAGTTACCTACAGGAAAGATGAGACACAAGAACAGATGGAAAACATGCCTGAACAATGCCATACCAACTTGCATGTGTCAGCCTAAGGCTTTGGAATGCTGGGCAAGGCTATTGGCGCCCCCATGGTGCCGTTTTTAGGCAGGTCTCAGAGGTGAATCTCAACTCCATGAACTGCACAATAGCGGAATCAATGAGGGTTAGGCTACTCAACACCAGGGGTAGTACTCACAACATGCACTCACTCACTCACAGCACCCCTCAGTATGGACAACATCTACATCTGTTCTGTGACTGGGACCTGTATGCGGCTCCTGTGAGCACACCGGCACTACCAGACTACAACCCATAACACACATTTCAGCCACTGAACATAGACTGGCAGAGACATGGAGGGGGTGTATCCATATTCATCGAGATACCTACACCTCCAAGTTAGTGGGGCAGCATGATATCTCTGTGATCATCCATGTGCAGCTAACATCAGCCACGACTGCAATGCAAACTGTGAGCTGCTACAGATAACCCTCCATGACCCAGGAGCACCACTACAACTATCTGTAGACAGTGGTAAACATGACAGTCCTACCAGACACCCTGTTATTGGTCAATGCCGGCTACCCTACACTTAATTGGATAACCTACTCGAGTATTCACTTCCAGGCCCAGCAATTCCAAGGATTTATCACCTCATATGGCCTGTATCAGTTGGTAGATGGACTAATGAAAGGTGAAAACATACCAGAAGTGTAATCACTGACATGTGCAATAGGTGCACTACAGCAGAGGTAAACCAGTCACTGTTTAGATCTGACCATGAACTATTCACTGATGATTTCCACTCCCAACCATCTCCCCCACCCAAAGAACACACAGTGGATACCTTTCCTACAGCTAAATTCACAGTACTAATGACAGAGGTGGGAGGGTTCACAGCCCCCAAGTTCAGGGATGACACTGCTCAAGATACAGACAGAATTACAAATGGACTCTATATGCACCTACAAAGATGTATGGGTCATGCCATCAATGGTAAACCAGGACTCGCTACTCCTACACAAGGACTCCAGTCTGCTGAACCCCTGCATTATACAGGCTATATAACAGAAGTAGGACAGTAGTCCAGAGCAACAGCAAATCCCAAGACATGCAGACGTCCATGACCAGTATTAGCAAGATACTTATGTTACTCATATAATCATCCAAGGCTGACATCCACAGGTAAATAGGCATGGATTCGGAATATGACCACAAAGGCTTCTTTGGCTATGTCAAGGATGTAAGCAGTAACACACAGATTTGCACTGTGCTGGTGCAATATTACACTGAATATACTGACCCTACTGACATCATCAACACACTTGATGATACATTCGGAGCAAGCTTCACCCCCTACAGGGCCCACAGTAATACCCAAAACATACAGTATCTCAGAGATCTGAGACATACAGGTGGTAATGGCCCTTTCAAAGGGAATGACAGAGCATCAATGGAGACAGATGGTGTCCCAGACTGCATCCTGCAGACACTACAAGACAGAGTGACCCCCTGCCTAATATAGCAATTCAACATCAGCCTCTACACAGGCTACATGGCCATTCACTGGCACATGGCAACAGCTATTCCACTCCACCAAGGTGGTGACACAATTGACCATGGTAAGTACCACCCCATAAGCCTGGGTAGCCTGATCTTCATGGCTATGGAGTGCATCCTCATGGCACTCATTAACATAGACAATGGTAACCTCCAGACACTTGACCCAACCCAGGTAAGCTTTATTGAGTGCAGATCATGCCTACTGAACCTGTTTGACATCTTACAGTCACCTAGACTTTAGGTGTGGGGTGTGGTAGTTTACACATACTACCTGGACCTCACCAAGGATTTTGACACCATTCCCCACTCAGGTATTATTTCTACACTCACCAGCCACTGCATACACCCATACATCACAGGTTGGTTTGCCAACAGGCTTACATACAAACCCACATGGTAAGCCTAGCAGCCTCCAGGTCCAACTCTTGACCAGTCACAACTAGTGTCCCACACAACTCAGTCTTGGGACCCCTACTGTTTGCCATATACTTCTCAGAGGTACAGGCTAACACAGGTGGACTACAGCAGGCCGTGTTTGGCAATTACTGCAGACTGGGAGCCATAACTGACAGTCCAACTGTCACAGACGTCCTTCAAGAGGCCTCACATAGACCAACACAGAGTGTCAGAGTGATGGCCTCCAGCTAAAGGCCACATACTGCATGGTCATTCCATTTTGGGAAACTACACACACACATATTAACACATGAGCGGCAGACACTATAATTCAGATGACATAATGGGTATGTGGGGACTACATTACATAGTGATCTCTCCTTTGACAGTCATATCTATGGAGTAGTTAGGACATCCGTCTATGTAGGCCATCTGATTACTTAAGGGTTCGCATCTAAACAGACTTAGGTTATTGTGCCCCTTTACTCATCACTCATCAATCCCATCATCGAGTATGATAACCCATTTTGGATGTACCGCAGAAGACCCATTCGACAGCTGGAATTGCCACGAACGTACCTAGCAAAGTGGGATAATGCCCTCAGACATGTGCCCTATGTTGCCAGACTGCATAAACTCTTGCATTACTCAGTGGCATCTCGTTTAATCAGAGATGATATTTGCTGGCCAACAAAGCTGTGTGAAGTCAAGCTTAATGGATATGCTCCACCTATGGGAATCCATGTCACAGTGAGCCACACACTGTAATGAGCTACACCTTGCCACAACCATAACTGGAAGATGCTGGAGTGACAGATTCCTGTCACGGGTACTCCCCATGATTTGGAACTACATCCCTGATTACATTATACGGAACCCCTCACTGACACTCCAGGGAATCCTTGCAGAGTGGGTGGGGGACAGTGGATACACCCCAGAGATCATGCAATTGGCTCTGCTCCACAGAGGGACAGTTAGTTAATCAATGGGGTGGCAACAGCAGACACATTTTGGCTATGCTTATGAATGGCTTCGGGCAGTTAGGCATGTACCTACCTATGTACCTATGAACCTATACATACAGTATCGACACATGCTGATAGCTTAATTTACTGTTCAGGTATTGACTTACCTTGTGCCAATGGCAGTTGTATGTACAATAGTTGAGGGCTGCCTATGTAGGATGCACACAGTAGACCACCTATACATGATAATTTACAGGTGGTCGTGTGTATGTGCCATCCATGTTTGCTGTGTGTGCAGGTGGAGAAGGCTGTCAGTCCATAGGTGCCTACACTGTCAATGTGTGTGTGCTATACGTTCCCTCTTTGCCAAGGCATGGGCATACTGGGCACATCTCTGTCTGCCTACTGGGGCTGGCACAGGGTGTTCGTGGTCTGAGTCCCTCTGTGCCTGTGGGGCTCATGGCAATGGTGGTGGACTGTGAGGGCCTTCATCATTCTGTCCCTGCTGCAGCTGTTTCCGCAGGATCATATTGTGTAGCATGGCACATACTATGAAGATGTGGGCACACATGCCTGGAGAGTACTGCAAGGCTCCACCAGATATGTCCAAGCAACAGAACTGTGATTTCAGCATCCCAAACACACACTCTATGATGATTCTGGTTTCTGCATGTGCCTCATTATGGTGTTCTTGCATGGGTGTGTGTGCATTTCTGATGGGAGTCATCATCCATGGTTCCAGTTCATAGCTAGCATCCCCACCAGGTGGCCATATGGGTTGTCCCCCCTGGCAAATACCTGATACAGCTGTGAGGCATGCCAGATGTGGGAGTCGTGATAGCTTCCAGGGCTGCCAGCACACACATCCATGATAATGCCCTGGGCATTGCACACTACCTGGCAGTTGATGGAGGGGTATCCCTTGCAGTTTATGTAGCACCTACCCAGCTCACTGGGTGGTGTCTTGATGTGTATGTGCGTGCAGTCTATTGCACCCAGTACCTCCGAGTAGTCTGCCATGCATATTGCTGGCCAACTCCTCCTGCATTGAGGGGAAGTATATGTGCTCATTGGCATGTGGTAACATGGCATCCAGGAACTGGTGGAGTACCCTGGATGCTGATGCCTGTGAGATCCCCATGATATGCCCAGTTGGCCTTTGAAAGGTACCTGTGGCTAGTATTCTCAAGCTTACACATACTCTGTTATTTCTGGCTCTGAGGCATGGCCGGCACAGCTCAACAAGTTGCTGTATGGTGTCCCTGTCCACCCTGTAATGCTCTACTATCTCCAGATCATGTAGCCCCTGGCAGGTTACCCTGGGTCTGAAAACTCTTTTCCTTCTCTGGTGCCTGAGATGGTTGTCAGCATCATCCTCCACATCACCATCAATCTCCAACACATGCTGGTGAATCAAAGCTATGACAGCCCCTAACATGTACATATTAAATGTTCCCTGTCTGTATACACCAATTGTGCAGTTTCTGGGAATACACAAGTATGTGTGAGGTGCTTTCACACTTTATACTATTGTGCAATGGATGCTGCTGGCGTAATTAGGTATGTGCAATTCCAGCTGCAGGGTATCTTGATTTTGGGTTTTACAGCAAGTACTGCTATTGTGGGGCCTTTGGTGTTGAATTACGCTTGGCTGCCATGATTCATCTATAGGTTCATAGGTTCATAGGTTCATACTAGGCTATCTGCCCGAGGGCATTTACAAGGGCTACAAGCCTAGTAGATTTTGTGGCCACTTACCCCCCCTTTAGTATGGGAACTATACCCATTATTTTGCTGTGCCTCTGTTGAGCAGCAGCCGTGCAGGTCGAGGTTACGCCTCTGTCACTTGTGGCTCTGACGGGATAGGATTTTTTGAGGTGAAGCATATTCATCAAATCTGGGTTTGACATGGCCTTGTATGTTCAGGCATGACAGATGTTTGAGACCCTTTATTTTTTTGGCTTTTTGGTGTCTCTCCTGCTGCTGCTGTGTCGTCGTCGGACATTCCGAATTCGGCATGGGGCATTGTACCAATCATTGGTCTGATTTCAGATACTTACATTACATGGGTGCTCTAGGTGACTGACAGCCTAATATCAACCTGGGTCCCCAGGTCCCTGATAACCACCCATGTCCTCAGTGGATTGCCACCTATTCGGCGGGTAAGGTCTATTTTTGTTTTTGGGTAAACCTATGCATTTGGCTTTTGGCTTTTTATGGTATTTTCTGTTCTACCCTGGGCTTTTATCTCTGTGTCCAGTGTTTTTTCACTATGGTTTGTAGCTTCTATCATGGCGCTATGGCTTCACTTATTTGCCAAACTTTGCAACTATCTTTCACCTGTGTCCCATCTGTGCATACTCGGCTAGGGGATGTCCGTGCTGAGGAGCAGTGGACTGAGCTTGGACAGGCTTTTGGTCTGACTCAACTGGCAGCCTGGGTTGACTGGCCAGCAGCTTCAACAGGGTTCTGGGAACCTGTCACTGTTTTGCATTATGTATGTGATAAGATGAAAATGGATTAGTTGATGAGTTTTTTCAATGTTTCAATGGGGTATGGTAGGGCTTGTATACTGCAAGTGACAGAGGTAGGCTGACTGCCTTTCCTCATTGTTTCATTTGCGACTGCTTTGGAAAGTGTGATCTTTGTCAAACAGATCTGCCTTGGGAGGGCTGCAACAAGGATGGATCCAAAGTCTGCAAATTCTATGTCTTTATTTATGAGGTCCATTATGATCCTCTCCATGGCTTTGAGGATAATAATGCTTGTGGATATGGCTTGTCGGTTAGCACAGGGCTAAGTTAAGTGGGTGCACAGTTGCAGACCGTTGTGAAGGGCCATCCTGGGGCAATGCTATCCAGAGGTAAGACTATGAACAGCTGCAGTTCCTCGCTGGTTGACTTGTGTCCCATTGAGTTCAGGGGACACCATCGGATTCCATCCATCCATCACCATTTGCTTGGAGGAGCTTTTTTGCTTCACTTCACCTCACTGATATTATATTTGGCTGCTGCTGCTGCTATAGATATATCTCCTTGGGGGGAGGGGAGAAGTTTGCACTGAACCTGTCAGCAGTATGTTGGCAATGTCTGTAGGATCAGTAATCTTCACATCATTTTGAACTAGTTCTTTGGAGCTCTTAGTTTTTTTTTATAGTGATCAAGGGTGGGTGTCTACCTTTTAATTTTGCTCTATCTATGTAGTAGCTTCCTCCTTTTTTGTTGTAGAGTTTGTTTATGGCTGGGTCCACTGGTCTTTTTATTTCAGGTGGGGGTGGGATGAGGACCTCCAGCCAGAATGGTGACATGGCATTTTGAGTTTATGGATTCCAGGAACTTTGGGCTAGGGTGTTTGGGCTTGAATAGTGTTCCCAGTCTATATAAAGCCCTTTACTTCACTTTTCAACCCGATTCCCCTCCCATTGTCAGGCATGCATCCAGCTGCCGGCTTTCTTGTTTTGTACTTTCCCAACACAGGACTGTGTAGCAAAATGTGTTATGTAGCTGATCTACTGCAAGTTTGCTTTGTTCTGCTGTGACAGTTCTCTTTTCTTTGCAGTACGGCACCTTCCCTTTCCTGTTCTGCAGGTAGCTGCTAGCAGCCTTGTTAGCTGTTGTCAATGGCCCACTGTGAGTTCCTAGGTGTTAATTACTCATTTGTATTCCAATTACCATGCTGCAGCATTTCCTTATTGTCTTCCCATATCCTTCCTGTTTCAGCTGTGGTGCACGCCGTGCACAGCCATTTACCGGGTTCCAAGTGCATTTTTATCCACGTTCACATGCACTTTCGGTGACCTTGTGTGCTCTCAGCTAAGCAAAGCTATGGCTACTTCCACACCCCTATCCTGCAGCTTTGCTTAACAACAGGCAACCCGGATTAGCAATGCTCCAATGTGTTTACAGCTAAGGTGGTGCACCCCTTTCTTGATGTCATCTTTATCTCCAGGCCACACCTTGGTATTGTAATGCTACGCTGTGAGGTACATCCTTACACCAGCGGGGGGTTTGTGATTCAGTATTACTTGTCTCATTTGCATGGCATTGACTACTAATTCCTAGTTACCATGCAGAACACTGTCACAGACCCTTAGCAGCCCTTGCGCCTTGGTTGTGGTGTAGCATGCGTGCCATTGACTATTATGGGGAATTCATGAAATGTGTTACATTGCTGTTTTATTACATATAAATATATTTTCATTGTGATCCCATTTGCACATCGATGCACTGCGATTTTACTTTGCGTTAGTGTGGCCATGACATTAAATGTTCTTTTTTTATGTGTTGTGCATATTTTTTTATGCCAATGGCTATATATTTAGCCACTGGCATGTATTAACAGTATAATACATGATTTTATGTTTGAAAAAATGTAAACCGTTTTGTTTTGGTTTACATTTCTGCATGCTTATGCTATGCCTGCACCACTTCATGAATCGTTATATACCTTCATTTGCATGCTACACTGCTGCGCATGGGGTAATTAGCATACATGCACCGGGAGCTGCACAGCTGTATATGCTGGTAGTGCATGTGGAAACAGCTCGTACCTGAATTGCTCGGTGGCCATATTTGGCATTAGATCACCTACGCCACGCCTGCGCCTGGCACAAGCTTCATGAATCCCAGGGAAGAACTATATTCAGACAAAGATATAAAATTCACCTTGAGCACTTAAATACTCCCCTTCAAGGGGTAAAAGAAAAATGCAACTATTATACATTAGCTAACATACACAGAATTAATTTCTCTGTTACAGTTGTCGTACAATTCAACTTAATGAAATCAGAGCAAGTACCTACTATCAAGTAGTTATACACTTAGGTTTCATCGTTTTGAAATTTAAAATATATTTAGCTTCCTTATGTTTAAGAAAGCATGCTATGTTCCATTTGTTTTTTAAAACTGCTGTCGAAAGAATAACAAATTTTAATCCAGACATATCTTAATAATGCTTTGAAATAAAATCATTAGCTGAAAATTTTAACTAAGAGCTAGCTAGCCATTTTCTGTTAAAACATTATGAAGATGTGTTTAGAATACAATTTGTTATTCTGAAAAGAGTAGTTTTAAAAAGAAGTGTAACAGACTACTTTCTTAATCATATAGGGGATAAGTATATGTCAATGCTTGTCAGTACTTATTTGGAGCATTCAGAACAGTAAAAGCTCTTTTTCCATTATTTGCTGGGTTTTGGGGCTTCACTGGCATCTGTGTGAGATCATCATAGAGTGGATAGTGGGAATATGACCATTCCCTGCCATTGTGTGATCTCACGGTTGTATGTTAAACACAGTTGTTATAGGTTGAAAGGTTCATAGGCATATACTAGACTAACAACCACCTAGCCATACAATCCAATCCAGTTATGTCATTATGTACCTTATGTATCATGGGCATTTATTAGGAGGGGGTATGCTAGTTAGAAAGTTTCTAGAGGTTATGTCAGGGGTATGTTAGTCATCTACCTCCTTCTATCAGAGGCATGGGTGCCAGTCTCAGGGTGAATTTCCAATTTCTCATCCATTGGTGAAGGTTACATTTAAATAGTGTTAGGGACTGACTCTGCTTCATATGTATGGGAAGCCTGTTCTAGAGCATGGGGATCCTCTGAGACACATATCTGTCTCCCCAACATGTCTCATTTATGTCAAAAGCAACATTTAAAACCTTGGATCTAATGATTTTGATGCTATTTATTTTGTGAATGTGTAAAAGGTACATCAGAGCTGGATCAAAGGATGCCTTGTATGTCAAGCAGAGACTGCCTTTCAGTAAGGCGATCCATATAGTACAATGTGTTTATACCCTGGATTCTCCTGGTAAGGAACCTTTGCTGGCATTCCACCTGTTGCATATATCTGGTCAGGTACATGCAGAAGGGTGCATTATACTCAATGAGGAGTCTGATAAGGGGTGAATAAAGTGGCAGTCTGACTTTCTTGGACCTGGATGCCATGCCCTTACTTATAAGTTGGATGACCTGGAATGATTTTCTAAATACCTTTGCACATGTTTGTCAAAGGCCAGAAAGTTATCTACATATGCTCCCAGATACTTGTCTACTGGGTAAGCTCTTAGGGATGTCTTATCGATGGAATAATTAGCTTGGGTGGCAGTTTTCTCAAAAGGCACTGTAATGCATTTCTTAGCAGTGAGTCATGTATATATGTCTGTGTTAAACCCTCTTGTAAGATGTTTGTGTCATGGAGGGAATCTGTGATAGTGCCCGATTTGCAGATATCTGTGATCTTGGTCATTTAAATACCCTTGACATTAGCCTTTACCCCTAAGACAAGGATGCCAAGTAACAGCAGTCCCAGCATGGGGCCCTTCGGTACCCTGCTGGCAGCTGGTCTCTTAATGGAGGTGGTATCACCAGTCCTGACATCCTGGATCCTGTCTGTGGGTCAGCTGGAAATCCAGCAAGTTATGTAGGGGTTTACACCCAGTTTGGTGAGTTTGTCAACTATATCTGAGTGGTGCATTGCACTGAATGCCTTAGCTAGGTCCAGGTAGGTGGTATGTCCCATTTTCCTCTAATCTATTGTCTTAGTGACCAGATTTAGTAGGCAGAGTGTGGGAGGGTGCAAGAGGGCTTGCCTCCATGCATAAAATAGATTTTTAAGTTTTTTCTTTTTGTCTTTTTGATCTTTTGACGGTCAATCATTTTAGATCAGTATTTTTAGGTTCAGGATTTTTGTTATGAGCAATTTCCCTATATAATCACTTTGTCATTTAAAACAATGAAATCCAAGAGTAAGAATTCTTCACCTTATGACTTCCCTACACCTCACTGAGTGTAAACTGTATGTTCACCTCACTGATAATCAGCTCCCCAGTCACTGTTTTCCATTACTAGTGGGGTTCTAAGTGTGCACTGGCACTGATTCATTTTTCTGGGTGGGGTCCATTTTTATGTTTGTGAGATGATGGAGTTGGTGTAAATAAATGTGGGGGGTGTGCTCCCAACAAAGAGGATGAAGGAAGGCTTACCACCTTTCTAAAATGTTTACATTTTTGAATCCAGATGAGTCCTCCAGCAGTTTAACCTGAAAAGTTAGATCCTCATCAAGTTATGCTTTCTGGACTCAGAAGGAAAAAACATTTGATATTAGATACTTAACTGTAATTTTAAATAGTGTAACTTAATTACATGATTTGATTGGTTAATCGGTTTTGCATATGTTATCTAAGCTATGGTGGCTGTATTTTGTTTACTACTTGAAGGCAAGCAGCTGAGACATTGGGGTGAATTTTATGTCTTTGATTAAAGGCCCTGACTTTTTGGATGTGTTTTATTATTATTATTTTACTTTGATGATGTCTTTATATTGATATGGCCAATGGATTACATTATGATGATAACTCTGGGAGTAAATTTTACAGTACAAAAGTACAATGAATATTACAACATTGATGGATCTGGCAAGGACTCATGTTACTAGTGCTAATGCTACTAAAGAGGTTATAATGACATTTTCTGAACTTAAAAGATTGATGTATAAGGAACTTTTCATTTTTATAATCAATTATTTTGTTACAGAAATATTTGTTCTGAGATATGACACCACAGTGTTAAGATCAGACGAGCTGCTAGCAGCATGTTTTGATGAAGAAGACAATGATTTGGTTCAAAATGGGATGATTTTTCTTGGAACTCTATTCCTGGGTAGTTGGATATTCTACTAGAGAAGGAGAAATGTAAACATCAGTGTTTGATGTAAAATATACTTTCTGATGAAGCTGTAATAGAGGACAAAAGTGCTGAAAATTTGTGTACTAAATGATTATTCCTGGGTGACTGTCTGTATTTTGGTTTGTGACATGTATCTGTACAGCTTGATATTAAGTAATCAGTTCAAGATAATGTTTTCAAAGTCAAATGGAGGTTTTATAAACAAAACGTACTAAACTGAAAGATTAATTGGATATGATGAAAAGGTGCAAATTAGAAGAAGACAGAAATAACTTTAAATGGAATGAAATTTTCTCTTTCCAATATTCTAGCCAGCAGGGATATAGTAGGGGAAGGAAAGGTGAGTTTCCAGGGGGCAAGCCCCTGTGAAGGACTAGGACCACATTAACACCATCATCATTAGCAGCAGCAGCAGTAGAGAAACAAACACCACCCTGAGAAGATTAGGGAATGTTTCATTTGAAACTAGTGAAACAAAGCACATAAGATATGATGACAGAAAGCAGATTATCATGAATCAAACTACCAGCTTCATCATATTCACCTTCAGTCATGAGAGCAACAATGAGAATTCCAACAGCAGCCACAAGGCCTCAAACAGACATCAGAATCGTGGATCTTTCCTCTTGTTGTGATGCAACAGTCAAACGTATTCATTAATCAAGGGTCAAAGTTTATACAATTCTTCTTCTTATTCTTCTTTCGGCTTTTCCCGGTTAGGGATCGCCACAGCGGATCACCTGTTTGCTCATGATTGGCAGTGGAATTTCACGGTGGTGTCGAGTTGCCAGCCCAGCACCCAACCTTCCACAGAAGGCACACACATGCACACACTCACACCTAGGGCCAATTTAGAGTGTCCAATCCACCTACAGCATGTCTTTGGGATGTGGGAGGAAACCGGAGCACCCGAAGGAAACCCACGCTACCACAGGGAGGACATGCAGACTCCGCACAGAAGGCACCCCAGCCAAGAATCGAACCTTAGAATCTATTGCTGTGAGGCAGCAATGCTTACTGCTGCACCAGTTCAATATTTAAAATTTTTTAAATATGAAATTGAATAGTATTATTTTTTAGAAAACTGAATATAAAGCTGTATAGTTCAAACTTAGCTCAGTTTGAATTGTCTGTACTTGAGGCAGCTAATCATGATACATCATTACATAGTGACTATAGAAGACCTTTTGCCTTTATCAGTGTATGACTATGATGTATCTCTGAAGGTACTGTTGAGTCTTTGGTATTAAATGTTCTTAACACATGTTATGGTTAATTAAAATTACTGCATTTAAAGTTTGCTACTACAGAATTAGGAATATGGGAGACTTAGGATTTCATAGGGCATTTACCTAGCTCTGTACCTCATCTGAGGGAACATTCATGTTGATTTAATAAAGCAAAGCTCATGATCCATGTAACAGAAACATTCACCTACTATGTGTCATTAGTTCCTGAAAAACAGCGCAATGCTGCATGAGTTGGACACTGAATTATTTATCTTCAGGAAAAATATAATGCTTCTTTAAAGGTTAACCTGCATGCTATTTCACTCTGAGCCAGTGAAACTATTTTTATAATCTTTCTTACTGACATATTTAGTACACATTGAAAAGGAAGTACAAATTTATATTTCTTCCTACATCTGCATCATTAAATGTCTTTTCCTGGCACCTCATCTTCAAAAATAAACTTTATATTAGTTGTTGACATTAGTAACACACACACACACACACACACACACACACACACACACACACACACACACACACACACACACACACATATATATATATATATATATATATATATATATATATATGTTATATATTTAGTTTTATAGTTTTGTCATTCATTTTAAAAAAGGCCATTTTCTCTAGAATGAATGCTAAATATTGTGTTATATATGACTGCATTAAAAAGTGCTAAATCACCATTTTTAAGAAATATAACACAGCAGATTAGTCAAAGCCAAGTGGCTTAAAACAAAGACATTTTCAGAATAACGAAGTGGTTTTCATCTGATACAGGTGATCATAAATGCCATCAGGCTGAAAGGTGCAGAATTAATCTAGACAAGAACATGGCAGGTATATCAGACTGCAAAAGAAATGGCATTGACATCATATCTATTGTTAAGATATTTTTCTGCTGCAATGATATAGCAAATGCAAAAGAAGTTGAGTCTGAAAAGTGGATTAAAAACACAACTAAAATAAATATTTATTATTGGTAAATGCAGTATGAGTGGGAAGAGTTATAAATAACAAATGCAGAATTTATTTTTATTTTATTTAACATTTGCTGACTGGGAAAGTCCAACTATGACAGAGCCTATTTTTAGTGGAGGTCCAGGGAGAAATACTCCAGATGCATGTCTTTGCAATGTGGAAGGAAAATGGAGTACCTGGAGGAAATCCCTGTAAATGCAGGGAGGAAATGCAGACTCTGCACAGAAGGTACCCCAGCTGAGAATCGAACCAGAGAACCTCTTACTGTAAGGTGACAGCATTAACTGCTGCGCCACTGCACCACCTATATGCTTTATAAAACTCTAATTTTACTTATGAATATAAACCTACTTTATGGATAACAAAGGAACTCTGACCATAAAGGGAAGCCTTATTCTTTTACATGTTTATTCAATTAGATAGCTGAGAAAATGAAGTGATGTCAACTTACCCGAAAATAGTTCATAGATGAGAAGATAAGAAAGACTCTAATCCATAAGGTAGGGGTTACAACAGCTGGTCTATATCAGTTAATCGAACGTCATGTTTAGCGATTGCGTATTAGTCAAACACTACTAAGAGAAAACATTAAATATCGAATGTTCGTTTCAGCGAAGCCTTTCCGCTGGGGAAGACAACCAGGCAGCCATCATCAGGGATTTGCCCTTTTCCCCATTGTAATGTGATCTCAGAGTTGGTATATTTAGTTGGGGGTGTGGAGGTCGTAGCCCCCCACTACAATGGGTTTTCTTTGGCGATGTTTTTCTGTGGTTCGCTGGGTTGGCCAACTAGGTTTTAACCCAGCGAAACATTTCACTGAAAGGACCGTTTGATATTTAGTGTTTTCACTTATTAGTGTTTGACTAATAAGCGTTCACTAAATAGGACATTTGATTAACTGATATAGACCCACAACAGCAGATACTAGACTTGTTTTTGGCAAATTTTAAATAAATTATAATGTAGGAAATATACTGCAATATTGCTTTATTTGCCAAGTTTTTACGAATTTATGGTAACGGCAAAACTTTCATAATGTATTAAATTGGTCTTTCTCCGACAGGAAATTCAGATATATAGCACAGGTTGGAGACCATTGGAAAGGGCAGGCTTGTGGTGTGGCCTAGTGAAGGGGAACACAAGTGGAACTCAAGAGATGGGCCTTGTGGGAATTACATGACCAGTGAATGAAAGAAGTTTTGAGGTTAAGTAAAAGGGTAATTATTAAGCAGATATATGCATTAAATAACTCAGAACATTGGATGTTTTGAACAATAATGGGCTTGGTTGCTACAGGTTTGTTACCATGCTGCATAGATATAATTGTGTGTAGAGTTATTTAAAAAATCTGAAATTAATGTGGCTAGGTGATCTGGGTGTAAACTACAATAAAATAATTATACAAGAAGTCTGGGAACTGCCATGGTTTTGATTTGATCTTTGTTCTGTCTTCTTCTTTTGGCTGCTTCCATTAGGAGTCACCACAGCAGATCAACTGTTTCCATTTCTTCCTGTCCTCTGCATCATGCTCTGTCACACCAACCACCTGCATGTCCTCTCTCACCACATCCATAAACCTTATCTTAGGCCTTCCTCTTTTTCTGTTACTTGGCAGATTCATTCTTAGCATCTTTTTTCCCAATATACTCTGCATCCCTCCTCAGCACATGTCCAAACCAATGTAATCTTGCCTCTCTGGCTTTGTCTCCAAACCTTCCAACCTGGGCTGACCCTCTAATATACTTATTCCTAATCCTGTCCATCCTCATCACACCCAGTGCAAATCTTAACATCTTCAACTCTGCCACATCAAGCTCTGACTCCTGCCTTTTTGTCAATGCCACTGTCTCCAACCCATATAACATACCTGGTCTCACTACCCTCTTGTAGACCTTCCCTTTCACTCTTACAGGTACTCGTTTGTCACAAATCACTCCTGACACTCTTCTACACCCAGTCCATCCTGCCTGTACTCTCTTCTTCACCTCTCTTCCACACTCACCATTATACTGAACTGTTGATCCCAAGTACTTAAACTTATCCACCTCCACCACCTTTTCTCCCTGCATCCTCACCATTCCTCTATCCTCCCTCTCATTCGCACACATATATTCTGTCTTAGTCCTGCTGACCTTCATTCCTCTTCTCCCTAGAGCATATCTCCACCTCTCCAGGGTCTCCTCCACCTTTTCCCTACTCTCACTACAGATCACAATGTCATCTGAAAACATCATAGTCCACAGGGACTCCTGTCTGATCTCGTCTGTCAACCTGCCCATCACCATTGCAAATAAGAAAGGGCTCAGAGCTGATCTTTGATGTAATCCCAACTCCACCTTAAATGCATCTGTCACTCCCACTGCAGACTTCACCACTGTCACACTACCCTATTACATATCCTGTACCACTCTTACATACTTCTCTGACACTCCCGACTTCCTCATACAATACCACAACTCCTCTATAGGCACCCTGTCATACCCTTTCTCTAAGTCCACAAAGACACAATGCAACTCCTTCTGACCTTCTCTGTACTTCTCCATCAACACTCTCAGAGCAAACATTGCATCTGTAGTGCTCTTTCCTGGCATGAAACCATACTGCTGATAACTAATCATCACCTCCCTTCTTAACTTAGCTTCCACTACTTTTTCCCATAACTTCATGCTGTGACTGATCAGTTTAATCCCTCTGTAGTTACTACAGCTCTGCACATCACCCTTATTCTTAAAAATCGGTACCAAAACACTTTTTCTCCATTCCACAGGCATCCTCTCACTTTCCAAAATGTCATTAAACAATCTGGTTAAAAACGCACTGCCATTTTACCTAAACACCTCCATACTTCCACAGGTATGTCATCTGGACCAACAGCCTTTCCATTCTTCATCCTCTTCATAGCTATCCTTACTTCCTCCTTGCTAATCCACTGCACTTTATGATTCACTATCTGCACATCATCCAATCTTCTCTTCCTCTCATTCTCTTCATTCATCAACCCCTCAAAGTACTCTTCCCATCTGCTCAACACACTCTCCTCGCTTGTGAGTATATTTCCCTCATTATCCTTTATCACCCTTACCTGCTGCACATCTTTACTAGCTCGGTCCCTCTGTCTAGCCAATCGGTACAGGTCCTTTTCTCCCTCCTTAGTGTCCAACCTTTCATAAAACTCTTCATACGCCTTATCCTTAGCCTTCGCCACCTCTCTCTTTGCCATGCACCTCATCTCCTTATTCTTGTCTACTTTCTTCATCTCTCTGACAATCCCACTTCTTCTCTTTCTCTGTATACTCTCCTGTACTTCCTCATTCCACCACTAGGTCTCCTTGCCATCCTTCCACTTTCCAGATGTCACACCAAGCACCTTTCTAGCCATCTCTCTTACTAGCTTTACTGTAGTTACCCAGCTATTCGGTAACTCTTCACTGCCACCTAGTGCCTGTCTTAACTCTTCCCTGAACTCCACCTCACAATTACCCTTTTTCAATTTCCACCATTTGATCCTTGGAGCTGCCCTCACACTCATCCTCCTCTTCTTGATCACCAATGTCATCCTACAAACCACCATCCTATGCTGCCTAACTACATTTTCCCCTGCCACCACTTTACAGTCTCCAATCTCCTTCAGACTGGCCCTTCTACATAAGATATAATCCACCTGTGTGCATCTTTCTCCACTCTTGTATGTCACCCTATGCTCCTCCCTCTTGTTAAAATACATATTCACCACAGCCATGTCTATCCTTTTCGTAAAATCCACTACCATCTGACCTTCTGCATTCCTTTGCTTAACACCATACCTACCCATCACTTCCTCAACCCCTCTGTTCCCTTCACCAACATGCCCATTGAAATCTGCTCCAATCACCAGTCTCTCACCCTTGGGTACAGTCATCATCACTTCATCCAACTCACTCCAAAATTTTTCTTTCTCATCCATCACACACCCAACTTGTGGAGCATATGCACTAACAACATTCACCATTACACCATCAATTTCCAGCTTCATAAACATCACTCTATCCAACACTCTCTTCACCTCCAAAACACTCTTAGCATACTGTTCCTTCAGGATAACCCCTACGTCATTTCTCCTCCCATCCACACCATGATTAAACAATTTGAACCCACCTCCAATACACCTAGCCTTGCTCCCCTTCCATCTGGTCTCTTGCACACACAATATACCAACCTTCCTTTGGTCCATCATATCAGCTAGCTCTCTCCCTATACCAGTCATACTGCCAACATTCAAAGTTCTGATCCTTACTATCGCAGTCCTAGCCTTTACCTGCCTTCGGGCAAACCTTCCTCCTCTTCTCCTCCTTTGGCCAACAGTAGCCCAATTTCTGCCAGCACCCTGTTGGCCAACAGTACTGGTGGCGGTCGTTGTTAACCCGGGCCTCTGTAAAGCAGTAAAATATATAAGCAGAAGTAATGAATGAAAACAGTCAGACAAGTAACAAGACAAGCGACTGTTTATTTAAATGGCAGGGTGACATCAGTTAAATGAAGGTTGTCCTTCTAGCTAGGTTTTGTTTGTCTACTAATACAATGAACAGGTGCTGTCTGAGCTTGTTTTGCTTCTGGCAAACTCTGCTGTCTCCGTTGATTTACCTGTATGGCCTTAAGTAACTTGCTTAGACAAAGTGACAAAGGCTAGATTTAAGCAGCATTTGTCAGGAGAGTCTTTAGCTTTGCTGATGTTCGTATTTCCTTGGTGTGCATGCTTGAGTTAAGTGACAGAAGAAGAGTTCAATATAGATGTTTTTTTTCTTTATATGAGGAAGTAAGGCTATAGGGACTCTCTCTACTGCCCAGAGCTGTAACTAGATCACTTGACACGCTGGCAGTCCCCAGAATGTCCCTCCTCTCCAAATAAAGTTGTTAAGGGGAAAAAACTAACTTGCAGAACTCGGAACTGTAATAAACTAAGAAAAGATCTTATAGAAACTCTTTACTATAGTTACTTATGAACTCTAGCTAAAAACATAAGCAAGCTTCTTGCAACAGTTATAGCACACTAACCAACAAAATACATTCATTTAAGAAACTTTGGTGTCATCTGTGGCTTCTTTGGTGAGTGTGGGTCTTCCACTTCTACGCCATCAACAACTGCTAATCATGTCCCCAACGGCCTGTGAGCAGTGCACTTCTCCCTACATTTCTGTCCCTGCCAGGAAAGTGGTTGCAATCAAAACTATGAATGCTATTATCTAATGCAGTTGTGAGAAAAACAAGAGTGCATAGAGTGCAACTGATTACACAAGCAGTGTTTTTAACATCTTATTCATTTTTTTGTTCAGTCCTAATTTTTGCGTCCATTTCACAAATGTTAGTACAAATTTAATGTCAAAACATTAAGTGTTTTCATTTGTGACCATTGGACTTGATCAGAACATAACTAACCAACCTTGTTTCACTCATTTAAAATAATTGTACCTTACCCAAGTAACAATGTAGACTTAAAACAATTACAACTTAAAGTGGCAATGTTCATAAAACATAAAAACTTAAGTCGTGATAAAGACTGACTTGGGTATGGTACAATTATTTTAAGTGGATGAAACAATGTTGGTTAGTTATGTTCTGAGGAAGTCCAATGGTTACAGATGAAAATGCTTAACAAATTTGTATGGACTTTTGTGGTGACTGGTCAGCATTTTTGTTTCTTATGTTATATTAGTTTTACTACACAGTATATCTCTAGTGAGTTATTTTATTTTACTTTTTTGGTTCTTTCAGCTTTGAGATATACTGGACATGTCAACGCAAAAGTTACTTCTTTGTGATGATTTGAATCCTCCAGTTCCATTTCAGCAGACTGATTTGAGTCCATTGGTGGAGAACCTTATGTTGTTAATTCAACAGCTTTCCCAGGTGATTAACCAGACGAAATTGCACTCCCAGGGCCAACAACAGTGATGTGAATATGAATGCTTCTGGTCACAATGCAAAGATTTTATGAGTTTGCATTGAAGTCCAGTGAGTTCTGATATGTACCGAAGCACTAGTCATTCATACATGAAGGACTATCTGCTATTGGTTGACAACAACAGTGATGTGAATATGAATGCTTCTGGTCACAATGCAAAGATTTTATGAGTTTGCATTGAAGTCCAGTGAGTTCTGATATGTACCGAAGCACTAGTCATTCATACATGAAGGACTATCTGCTATTGGTTGACAAAAACAGTGATGTGAATATGAATGCTTCTGGTCACAATGCAAAGATTTTATGAGTTTGCATTGAAGTCCAGTGAGTTCTGATATGTACCGAAGCACTAGTCATTCATACATGAAGGACTATCTGCTATTGGTTGACAGTTGGCTTGATAAGAGTTATTCATTTAAAGCAATCGACAATAATGATGGCTGTGGTTCCATTTGCTCTCAAATTACTATCTTGGAGAAGTAGTTGTTAAAATGTAAAAGCCTCCAGCATGACAATTATTTTTTCAATGAAAGTATTCTCAGGCAACATGCCCTTAAGGGTCTGAGAATATACAAATTTCCCAGTGGTATGGAAACTGTTAGGGAGTTTGGTAACAGACAACTTTATCTTGAGTTTACCCCCATCCTTTAGCCTGCATCCTCTCAGACAGGCTTTAGGGGGAAGGGAAGGGGAAGAAGGATTTTGGTAAGTTAGGCATCAATCATTGAACTGGGCAGGCAGGGTTAGGATCAGTAATGTCAGAGGAGGTGGGAACAGGGCAAGAAGAGTTAGGCAGTTATTATGTCAGGTAAAGCAAGTAATCTACCCCACTGATTTTATACCACTTTATTGGTATTAGAGGCTGATGGAAGAAACTTTGGTGAAAGGAAAGAGATAATGGAGCTGAAAAAGAGGCTTCTTCTCCAAATGCCATCATGGAGGGACAGCATACAAATTTGGTGACAAAAAAGTAAGATGGTTTTGAATTGGTTAGGAAGGCAGATAGCATAGCCTTGATTGAAACAAAATAAAGAAATTGTTTTGGGAGGTGGGGGAAGATGGGACCATCACATTTCAAGGATTTGATTCAGGGCAGGAAAATGGTAATTTGACAAGGACAGGCAGTTGTCGTTGATTGTTGGGTAACTAAATTAGTACATTTAGGGCAACTGGTGAAAAAGAGACTACTTCACCTTCTGCCATAAGGGCAGGGTATTGAAAGAGGTGATAAAAAAGAAAGTAAAGATGATGCCGGGTTAGGGAAGAAGGTAAACAGCACAACATTCCTGTGGAATAATAAGGCTGGGGAGGCAAAAGAACACTAACCTGACAAGAAAAAAACATTAGTACTCAATTGGACAATTCTTTTGTCATTCAAATGAGGTCAATTGGTAGTCATACAAAAATCAGATGAATATGAGCAGTCATGACACAGTGAGGGCTTCAGATCTTTGGCTGAATGCAGATGGACTTAACTGATTCATGGTGTGGAAATTGGTAAAGGAAAGATGCCCATTTCAATTTTTTTCACATGCAATGCAAAATGTAATGTGGAAATCATAGGTTATTAAATCCTGTATGCTTACATATCTTAAGTTATTAATTTCTGCAGTGAGTTAATTAGTTAACACATTCCTGACTGCTGGCAGGCTGGACAGCAATTACCTAGAGCTCAAAGTAAAAATCAAAATTAAATGTGAGAAAACCTGTTCAACTGAACAAGAAATGTAAAAAGCTACTTTTTGAGTAACATTTAATATAAGTAGTTCACTGGATACTGCAAATTCAGTATCACAGTTGTTACAGTGGAAAACATGCTGTGTGTGTGTGTGTGTGTGTGTGTGTGTGTGTGTGTGTGTGTGTGTGTGTGTGTGTGCGCGTGCGAGTGTGCGAATGTGTGTGTGCGTGTGTGTGTGTGTGTGTGTGTGTGTGTGTGTGTGTGTGTGAGAGAGAGAGAGAGAGAGAGTGTGTATGTATGTGTGTGTGTGTGTGTGTGTGTGTGTGTGTGTGTGTGTGTGTGTGTGTGTGTGTGTGTGTGTGTGTGTGTGTGTTTGTGTGCGTCTTGCATGCATCTCTTTATTGAAATCTCAGGAGTCACAGTTTCTTAGCAAGCCGGAAAAAAGAGCTAAACTGCAGGAGGAGAGTGACTATTGAATACCACTCTTTTCATTTAAACTTGTTTTTTTTTAAGGGTAAGTACCTTGCACCCCCACAATTGTGGAGGGCAAGCCCCCTCACCCACTGAAATTATATATACCAATTAGACAATTGAGATACCTTGAAGAAAAATGGATATTCCAAGAAAAGTCAATCTCGGACTTAGTATGTGCTAGCCTGGAGTGTGTTATTTATAGATGAGCAGTATTAAATATATGTATAATATTTTTCTAAAAATCCTTGTTTGTAGGAAATGTCCAGTCATCTAACCCATAAATATACCCTGTATAATCTATCATCTAATATACATGTTACAGTTATGTCCACTTGTTTTATACCATGGACAATAGATAATAATCATTGTTGATATTATTCATTCTGCTATTGTGTGATTTACTGATTTAAATGACTGAATTCTCTCCCAAACTTCTTATAAAGGGCATTCAGCACTCATACATCTATTACCAGTTTTCATATTTCCCCTTTCTATATTCCTTCCTATATATAAAAAGGTTCAGCTTCCATAATTATTTTATTCTTTCATTTTTAATGACATGGTGCTAACAAGCTTCCAACGTTCATTCCATCCAGCATGTCATCTGCTATTGAATACTGTCATATTGTAGATCTCATACACATTTCTCCATACCATTCTTCAAATCAGTCAGGTCATCAGAAGGTTTTCTCTACCACTCAGTGATGTTTAACTTGACAAAGATTCAACTCTGAGACTGAAACCTCTTGGGAAGCAACTCACAAACAAACTTAAAAGTAAGTGCTCTTTGCAACAGGGAAAAGCTCTCATGTACTCTTATTAGGGAGCACAAGCCCTTCACGTCCCCAAATTTATATATACCTACTCCATGGTCGCAGAAACATGAAGAATGGAGAAATCTCCCAAAATGAAGGAACCACTTCTAGAACACACATAGAAATGACACCAACATGACTTCAATAAAAACGTGATCAGCAAGCTCAACATGGGGTGGGGCTCAGGGAAATTATTAGGAAGCCTGCCAGAGGATAAGTTTTTCCTCACTGGGTAATACAGGCTATGGTAATGTGTGACATATTCTTAAGCACCATCACAGTTCTCTGTTTTACAACAGACCTTTTATTATTCATACCTCAAAAGAATTAACTTAATTCCTTTAAAGTTATTCCTTCCTGTCCTATGTTTTTTTTCACATTATCACTTATTACTTTAAAATATTTCCTGTTTGTAATCCAGAATATCTTTAGCCAACAAATACATTTTATATAGAAATTAATATAAATATATATTTTGGGATGCTTGCATAGTTTGGCAATTTACTTTTTATTCATCTGTGTAATATTCTGGTCTCCCTCCACAACTGTAATATTGTCTTTATTCTCTGTGTTATAGGTCGACTGTATAATATCATTTCTCACCCTCTCTCGCTCTTACTTCATTGTGGTCAAGATCCATATTGCCAGGAAATCTGGTTATATCCTAATTTCCATCTCTTAACAATTTAATTGCTGCTCTGTAGTCAGTCATTGCTGTGAACCTCTGGCATTAGGAATCTTATATAATTCAGAAAAAAAATCCTACAAATGACCTTAATCCCCACAGAGTCCACACATGTTTTGAGCACCTTTACCTGTCATATTGTTCATCTTACTACAAATAACATATTTAAAAATACAACAGCATTGCTGGCAAAGCCTAAAAGACCCACAGTAAAAAATGTGTTGTTGGTTGGCTACCATACTAAAGAATAAACAAGAAAGAAGTGATAAATATTAAAACAAAAGCACTAATTACATTTCCAGTGTGTTTTTGCTTATTCTACACTGTGGAGTGGAACTTCAGTTGGAGTCTCTGAGGTAAATGCACTTTCTTGTTTATTCTTTAGTTTTTTGGCTCTTTATTTCAGGTGCCTACCATACTAGTAGATGCCTTCAAGTTCTCCCACCCAGAAATATATTAGGTAGGCGATGTAAATCAGAGTACATGGAGTTTATCATGACTTTAAACATCCAGCCCTCTCCCTCTACATACAGAAACACAAATTATCAAGAATGGGAAAGGATTTATCCAAAATACTTTTCCTCTCCCCTGACTAAATGAATATCATTAACTGGGACCATTTCTAGCTTAAAGGAAACAGCTACATATTTAATATTCAGACTACTGATGGCTATGACTTCAGAAGTACGGCAGTCTTAGACGTTTTTACTGGATCACGTTTAATCCAAAAGGGCTCAAGTGTTTGCTTGGAATTAATGCAAACATCAAATCAAACTGTCTTTCTTTTTTAATGTGATGGAGAGCATTTATGTCTACAGGAAGAGATTCTTTTTATCTCATCAACTGTGTTCTCACCATGCAGTCTCTTAAAGGGATATTTACTAAAGGATCATAGGATGATAGGATATACAAGGTATGTCTGACCAGAGGCCATGCATGCCTTGTCAGTATACACCATCAGGCTGTAAAGCCCTTTACAAGGAGGGTGATGCCTGAAAGTTCTGGCATAA